>NC_142136.1:48338409-48641439 GCF_024610735.1 Ursus americanus
TACTCTCTTATACATATAACTGTCTATATGAATTTGATTGTTAAGTTTGAACTCATTTTAAAAGCACTACATTTACTCCCCTCCACCTTTTAGGTATATGCCATCACACCTTACGTCCTTTTATTTTGTTAATCCCTTGAATGATTTTTATAGATATTTTTAATTTTACTACTTTTGTCTCCCCCCCCCCTTTTTTAACTCCTATTTAGGGTCTTTCTACTCATAGAATCTCCTTTAACATTTCTTGTAGGGATGGCTTAGTGGTCATGAATTTCTTTACCTTTTGTGTGGGAAACTCTTTATCTATCCTTCTATTCTTAATGATAGCCTTGCTGGATAGAGTATTACTGGCTGCAGGCTTTTTCCTTTCAGCAGGTTAAATATATCATGCCACTCTCTTCTGGCCTGCAAAATTCCTACTGGAACATAAGCTGATAGCCTCCTGGGGTTTCCTTTATGTACAACTGTTTTGCTGCTTTAAAACTTTTCTCTTTATCACTATTCTTTGCTATTTTCATTACTATATGTCTTGGTGTGGACCTCCTTGGGTTTATACTTGTTGGGGACAATCAGTGCCTCCTGGATCTGGAGTTTTGTTTCCATCCCCAGATTAGGGAAGCTTTCATCTATAATTCTATGATTCTATATATCTATAATTTCTCCAAATAAAATTTCTTCTTCTTTTTCTGTCTCTTCTTCTGGAGTCCCTAAAATGCAAATATGATTACAATTGATGCTGTCACTGATTTCCTTTAATCTAATCTCATGTTTTATTAATCTTTTTTCTTTCTCCTATTTTGCTTGATTGCTTTCTATTCCTCTCTTACTGTTGCTGATTGGTTCTGCTTCCTCGTTATTCCCTCTAGTGCATTTTTAATTTCAGTTACTGAATTCTTCATCTCTGACTGTTCTCTTTCTGTAGAGTCTCACTGAGATCTTCCACAAGTCCAGTGAGTTCTTTATTTAGGTGTCTTACTGTTATTTTCTCCTGTTCTTTCATTTGGGACATATTCCTCTATCTCCTCATTTTGTCTAAGTCTGTTTTTAGGTGTTAGGAAAGTCAGCTATATCTTCTGCTACTGCAAGTAGTGGCTTTGTGAAGATGGTGCCCTGTAGTGTAATGGCCCTTGTTCACTGGGACCTGGCACTTCAGGGGTGTCTGTTATGTGTGTTGCATCCATTGTCTTTAGCTGAGCCACATCTGCCTTCAGTCCAGTCATCTGCAGGTGGCTCTCTTTGCCTGTTGTGGGCAGCGTTAGGTCCACAGAGGAGTGGAGGGGTGGGGTGCCCTTTTAGCAAGCTCTGGAAAATGAGTATGCTGTGCTCACTCCCACAAGTGTCCATGTATCCAGGCTGGGAAAGGGGCCTTCCAGCTCTTTTGTTCTTATAGAAGTCTTCCAAAGATCCCTGCCTCTCCAGCACAGGCTGAGATTGGTAAACACATCTCCTTCCCATATGCCTCAGGTTTTTGAAGTGCTGTTTCTATGCTGTAAGGTTGGGACTCAGTTTCTTCCTGCTCTCCAGGCTCTCCCAGTGCCAAGCCCTCTGATTTTCACAGTCCTAGGTGGTAAGTCCCATTGATTGTAAGAACTTGAGAAGTTGAGTCCCTCTAGACTACACAGCCAGGTGTTATGGGGATTCATCTCCCAGTGTGGGTCTCCTATGCCTGGTGAGGGGTCTGCTTCTCACCTTTCTCCATGCCTGTAGTGGCTCTCCCTCCTTAGGTCTGATTTGGTTCCTATGTGTCCACCCTTTCTATCATTTTCAATGTGGCCACTTTTCTACCTTTAGGTGTTCTGTGACATTGGCTCATTTTCTGCATTATTTACATCGATGTGGGTGTTTTCTAGTTGTATCCATGGGATGATTTGAGTTTAGGTTGCTCCTAGTCTATCAACTTTCCTAGAATCCAGTAAGTTTTATTTTAAAAACTATATCACAACCTCAGCTATAAATTATCAGAGTATTTTTTTGTCTATACTTAGTCTCAGCTGATAATTTGTGGTAGTACTTCACCTATAATGGAGTCAAAGTGTCTAAGGAAGCATATTAGTATCTTTAAAATCTAAAACTACTAGAGTTTTAGAGTAGCAGTGTAACTGCTACTATTAGAATTACTAGATTTGATTGTAGCAAGTAATTAGCTTGTCAAAAAAATAAAGCAGGAATTACATTTAAGGGTCTAGAACATTGAAGGTGAGTGTGTAGATCATGTGAATTTCCTTTAGAAATACTTTGAGAACACAGGTTAAAAATTAATTAAATGAAAATTAGTTTACCACAATTTATTCAAAATGAGCAGAAAGTCACGATATTCTGGGAAGTTAGGTAAACACTAAGTGTTATTTAAAAAATGTACCAGTTCTAAATACATTTTAAACTAGATTTTAAAAAGTAGTTGAAGTTAAAACAAAGAAGATGTTTTAAAATACCACCAAATCTCATAGTCTGCAAATAGGAAATGGCTATCAACAACAAATGGGCTGTCCAGTGTAAATATAGGCTGCCAGTTAACTTTGGATTTTATATTTCAGGACATACTTATACTAACAACAAAATCAATGATTAGCTGGATGTTCTGTATATTTTTTGGCAACCCAGAAACCATGTATGAAGGCCTTTTCTCATTATAAAACAGAAAAAACAGATCTCCAGCATTACAAATAATTTTAAAAAACAGCAACCACATTTCTCAGCAACCAGGATGAATTAACCTTTGTGTTTTAAGCTTTACTCACATATTCTACTAAAGAACCCAGATGGCAGAAGTTTCAGTAACTCTAAATCTGTGGAGGATTCATTGCTTTAAGTCACATACCTCAAATAACAAAATTCCTTGAAGTTTTGTTTCTTAAAATAAAGACACTGTAACTCATACATTTATGGGTTTTGCACATTAGTACAAAAATACTGCTCTAAACTTTTTATATCTGAATAAAACCAGTGGCCTAGCCAGAAGTATCATTTTTAGCCTGAAGATTTTCCTTTGCCCTGGCAAGTATGCCATCTATGTCCCAGTTAGCACAAGACATGGGATTCTGGAAGTCTGCCTCAAATAGCCTCACTGTTTACTCAATTTTCCAACCCAACAATCTGGGAGCAAATTTTGCCTGTTTTTCTGTACTTTTCATATCCTTAGTCATACTCATGATATTTACCATGTCATTTATCACTTTTAATTTCTTGTTTAAAAGCATCTTAATGGCTACTCTGCCTTATGCCCTTTCTTGCTCCAATCCAACTTCCATACTGCAATCAGAAATATTTCTATAAATAGAAAATGTATTACTACATTATTGTATTAATTCCCTGCTTAAATACTTCGATGTCTTTATTTTTAAGTACATACCCCTTAGTTGAATTATAAGTTCTGTCACGGTCAAAGCGTAGTTCCTTTAGTCTTTTCCTCTTTTAGATTACATTTACTTATCTTTCAACCCATCTCCTCTGCATGAATCCTTCCTTCATTTCATGAGAATGACCTGTCTGCATCCTCTATGGCCTGATTGAACCATGTATATAAACTGTCTTAGAGCTCTTCTTATTTGCTCTTCATTGCAATTGTTCCTAAAATGTTAGTCACTCCTATTTGACACAAAGGCTTGTCAGAGCAGAATTTGTCATTTAAATCAGTACATACCTAGTATGATGTTTGGAACATTGCAATCACTCCATAAATGCTTATGGGATGACTATATGAGTTAAGAACCTGTGTACTAATTTGAGATCAAACAGTAACTGGTTATCATCTTGGGGAAAATATTCAACATACCTGGATCTTTGTTTCTGAGCCATAAGATGAGGGATGGAGCCAAGGGTGGTCAGTAAAATCTTTTTTTATTCTAGTATTCTCAACTGTATTTAAGTTTGGTACTCCTATTTTTCTAACACATTGAATTTTTCTGAAATATAAATTTAATCAAAGGATGTATTTATTGTACATTTGCTACCCCCCTGGCAGTTCCAACAGTACAATGGGAAAACATGAATGACATATCACTGTTCAGGTAGCATAATGATCAGAGACAAGAATCATCTATCATGCTTCAAGTAGGCCTTAAATTATGATGAAAATGCATTGAGACTCACTTCTGCTGATTTCATTAAAATGTAGTTGTATCCTTGTGTGGCAGGCATTTCAGCTCAGACTCCCCACTGGCAACTTTATAACATTAAAGGACAACAAAATGAGTCATGAATGATGAAAATAGAGTTACAAATAATAGAATACCTGAAGGTGAAATATGTTATTTTGTTTTTAAGTAAACAAAAACAGCTATTGATGTTGATTTGTTTTAATTAAGTGGTTATTATGCATTTATATTATTCAAACATTTACAATGACCAGGGATTATGACCTAAATAGTTTATGTCCCAGAATGGATGTAGCCACAAAACAAACTATGTCAAGGCAGCACAATTAGGGTTTATATGTCATATAAACTGAGCCAGGAACATTGAAGAGAAAAAGGAACTCATGTGTTTTACTCAAATTCTCCACATGATGTATATTATATAAAATACATAAATAGAACTCCATCTCAGAGATTAGCAGTTGACAATCTAAAGTAATCCACAGACCACTGATAAGGAGAGACATTATGAATGAGTTTTGTGGTGCATTCCATGAGAAGTAACTTTTAAGAAAAATATTTTAGGGGCACGTGAGTGGTTCACTCAGTTAAGCATCAAGTCTTGATTTCGGCTCAGTCATGATCTCAGGGTTGTGAGATCCAGCCCTGTGTTGGGTTTCATATTGGGCATGGATGCTGCTTAGGATTCTCTCTCTCCCTCCCCACCTCCATGCTTTCTCTATTATATGTGTGTGTGTGTGTCTATATATAAATATATATACATATATTTACTTTATTTATATATTCTATTGCTTTCATGAAAACATTTGGAGTCTTTTCAAGTTTGCCAAGAACCAGAAAATGTAAAAAGAATTTCAAGTGCTACTGAGCCTTTATCCTGCAGGTCTCAGTTCCTTTTGAGAGTTTAATGAAAGGTCATGAACTCTGAAGAAAAATGCAAATTGCATTAATGAACACATTCTTGCATGAAATGTGCACTCTGTACCAGAGATATGAACAAGCTCAATGACATACTTTAACAGAATGAGCAGTACTATCATGGAAGCAGGTCTCTACAGGGTTAAATTTCTCAATGAAATGGAATAAAAAACAATTATGACTGATGCTGAGTCTATAGAGGTAGGATGGGTGAGTTTGTAAATTGACTGGGTTAAACTAATTCATGGCAATTAATGGAAGAATATAATAGAGTTGTTTTTGAGGATATGAAAAAAAAACCCACAAAAATTACATTACTAATTTACCGAAGAGGCAATTATTTCTGTAAGCTGTATATTGACCACTATAACTCTTATGCCATTTTATTAAAAAGACTAAAATAGAGAAATAGCTTCACCTGCAATCCCAATTATAACGAAGTCACATTCCCATAGCAACTCTCACTACTTACTAGGCATTGACACATTTTAGATGATATGACGCTGTTCCTTAAATATTTAATGGATATTAAGGCTGGTTAATAATTCTGAAAAATCACTGAAGGTATCTCCATGCTGGACTTGATTTATTCTGTCTTCCACTGAGAATGTCCTGGAGAGATCTTACGTAGCAAATCAGTTCCAGACTCAAGACCTAGATAAGACATAACTTTACCATATAACACATGAATTTTTCCAAAGCTTCAAACAGATAACATTGGTCACTTCTCTGTGCTCCCACAGACTCAAGTTACACAAGCACAGTATAATTCATTCTACTTGAGTTTTGTAGTCAATATCTTCTGCTAGATTATGACTCTATTACAGCAGCAACTGAGTCTCATTCATCTATGTTACTTCAGCCACAATGCTTGTCAAGGAGGTAAGCACTCACATTGGTTTGCTGAATCAAAACACATTATTTAATTTAATAGCTTTCCTCTCCGAATGTAAGCACACTATCAGTGGCTGTTAAGGATATGTACCCTTTCTTATTCAATTCTAAGCAGCTTTATCAGCAAAGGAGCCATGCTTATCTTCACCATTGAAAACCCAACACTGGTCATGGTGCCTGGTACATTGCAGGGATCAATAAGGAACTTCTGAATGAATATTGAACAAATTAATTCAAAGGGGCATGAAAGATACCTCAAGAATATATTACTCAAAGCAAACATTTTAAAAAATACTGTAAATAAAAAGGTTTTTCTTTCAATCCACAGAGCTCTACAGTCATTTGTTTATCCTGTGGGCAGGATCTGGGGATGTATGAAGTCCAGCATATAGTCCTTTACATCACAGCCATTACAAAGCAATAAGGGAGGAAGCAAAGTTATTCTGGTGGAGAGTCCCCTGGGAGAACTAGAAGCTTTCTTTAAGAACTAGAAGTGAAAAGCGCAGAGAACTCCAAAAAGAAGTGGGTATCTGAAACCACTACTCACTGCTACCCACAGACACTGGGCTCTTTGAAGTACAGTGTATTCTAGTATTTCTCAGCTTAAAAATTAAATGAAATATAATTTAACCCTCTTTACCCTCAGCCATTTTCACTCTCTCCTGCCAGTCTTTACCAAAGTGTCACTTTATCAGCAGGGCCTTTTCTAATCGCCCTGGCCCCCTGCACTTTCTACTCCCCTTCCCTGCTTCCACAGCATTTACTTCCATTTGAAAAGCTATATATTGTGCTCACTTGTTCAGTGTCTCCTTTTCCAGTACAAAGAAGGTTCTTTGAAGGCAAGGACTATTGTCTAGAGTGGACTGGACTGACTGCCTGAATAAATGAATGAATGAAGGCAGAGACTGTGCTTTCATTCTTTATACCCCTTTCAACCCACAAAGCAGGCTTCTAGTTGTTTTAAAAATGCAAACCTTTCAGCTCACTCACTTATTTAAACGTGCCTATGTTCTTCCATCGTATGAAATATAATGTATAAACTTCAAAACTTAGACTAATAAAATGTCTGTAAAATTTGACTTCAGGCTCCCATTCCAAGCCTTAACTTGGACTCTCCACTCTGCTCTCTAGTATCAAGAACATGCTTTTTTTTTTTCCTTCCCTGTTCCTGGGGGAGGAAATCTTTCCTTTCCCAGAACATTCTCCCCACTTTTCTCCCTTCAGAAAGTTAATTCAGGTTTCAGATCTCCACTTAGGCACTTGGGAAAATGTGCTCACACTTAGAGCACATGTTTGGACACATATATTGTCTGTTTCTCCAAGGACTTCTACACGTCTTGTATTTCCTGGAAGTGTTGTAAATAATAGTTTCTTTCAAAACCAAATTTTCTAATTGTGTATGTTTCTTCTTTTGTTGGTGTATTTATTTTTGTTGATCATCACTGTATTCTTTTTAAAAAATCATTTTTTATATCAGAGTAAGTGTACTCTTTAATCCCCAACCCCTATTTCCCCCATACTCCTACTCAACCTTCCCTCTGGTAACCACGGGTTTGCTCTCTATAGTATAGTTAAGAGTCTGTTTCTTGGTTTGTCTCTTGCCCCCTCTCTTTCCTTTGCTCATTTGTTTCTTAAATTCCACATACAAGTGAGATCATATGGTATTTGTCTTTCTCTGACTGACTTATTTCACTTAGCATTACACTCTCTAGCTCCATCCACGTTGTTGCAAATGGCAAGATTGCATTCTTATGACTGAAAAATGTTTGGGGGGGTGTACACCACCTCTTCTTTACCCAGTCATCAATCGATGGACATTTGGGCTGCTTCCGTAGTTCGAAGCAGTTTTTTGGTGGAGTCTTTAGGGTTTTTGTAAAAATATATAGTACCACGTCAACTGCAAATAATCCGTGCATGTCTTCTGCCCATTTTTAAATTGGATTAAATGCCATTTTGGGGTACTGAGTTGTATCCATTCTTTATATATTTTGGAATGTCATTTGCAAGAACCTTCTCCGATTCAGTAGGTTGCCTTTCCTTTGCTCTGCAGAAACTTTGATGAAGTCCCAATAATTTATTTTTGTTTTTATTTCCCTTGCCTCATAGGACATATCTGAAAAAATGTTGCTCCAGCCTATGTCAGAGAGATTATTGCCTATTCTCTCTTCCGGGATTTCTATGGGTTCAGGTCTCACATTGAGGTCTTTAATCCATTTTGAATTTATTTAGAGCTACGGTCTAAGAAAGTGGTCCAGATTCATTCTTTTGCATGTGGCTGTCTACTTTTCCCAACACCATTTGTTGAAGAGATTGCCTTTTCCCCACTGTATATTCATTCCTCCTTTGTCAAATATTACCATAAAATGATGCGTTTATTTCTGGGTTTTCTATTCCATTAATCCACGTGTCTATTTTTGTGCAAGTACCGTACTGTTTGTAATATAACTTGAAATCTGTAATTGTGACGCCTCCAAGTTTCTTTCTTTTTCAAGATTGCTTTGGCTATGCAAGTTCCATTGTGGTTCCATACACATTTTAGGATTATTTGTTCTAGTTCTGTGAAAAATGCTGTTAATATTATGACAGGGACTGCATTCGATCTGTAGACTGCTTTGGGTAGTATAGAAATGTTAACATTTGTTCTTTCAACTCAGGAGTTTCTTTCATCAGTGTTTTATAGTTTTCAGAGTACAGGCCTTTCATGTCTTTGGTTAATTTTTTTTTTTTTTTTTTTTTTAGATATCATTTTTTGGTGCAATTATAAATGGAATTGGTTTCTTTTTTTTTTTTTTACTTTATTATGCTGCATGATTAGTGTATAGGAATCCAACAGATTTCTGTACTTTGATTTTGTATCCTGGGGCTTTACTGAATTAATTTATCAGTTTTGGTAGTTTTGGTAGTTTTTTAATCATGTCTTTAGGTTTGCTATATATACACCATCATGTCATCTACAAATTGTGAGAGTTTCGCTTCTTTCTTACCAATTGGGGTCGCCTGTATTTCTTTATGTTGTGTAACTGCTGTGCTTAGGACGTCCAGTACCATGTTGCATAAAAGTGATGAGGGCAGACATCCTTATCTTGTTTCTGACCTTAGAGGACAAGCTCTCAGTTTTCCCCCATTGAGTATGGTGTTGATCATATGGTTTTTATCCTTTATCTTACTGATATAACACACTGATTGTTTTGTGAATATTGAACCACACTTGCATCCTGGGAACAAATTCCACTGATTGTATGATTTTATGTTTCAAGTTTTTATTTAAATTCTAGTTGGTTAACATAGAGTGCATTACTAGTTTCAGGAGTATAATTTAATGATTCATCACTTACACATAACACCAAGTGCCCTCCTTAATACCATCACCCATTTAGCCCATTCCCCTGCCCACCTCCCCTCCTGGTGTATGATTTTTAAAAATATATTGCTGGAATTGGTTTGCTAATGTTTTGTTGTGAATTTTTGCATCTAAATTCACAAGAGATTTCGGCCTGTAGTTCTCTTTTTTTGTGGTGTCTTTATCTGGTTTTGCTCAGGATAATGCTGCTTTCACAGAATGAATTTAGAAGGTTTCTTTCCTCTTCTAGTTTTAGTCAGAGCTTAAGAAGGAGAGATGTTAACTCTTCTTTAAATCTTTCTTAGAATTCACCAGTGAAGCTGTCTGGTCCTGGACTTTTGGGGGAGTTTTTTGATTATAGATTCAGTTTCATTGTTCATAACTGGTCTGTTCAAATTATCCTTTTCTTCCTGCTTTAGTTTTGATAGGTTATGTTTCTAGGAATTTATTCATTTCTTCTAAGTTATCCAATTTGTTGGCATAATATTCTGTTGCAACTATATTTCAGTGGTGTTGGTTTTTGTTTTTCCTCTTTCATTTGTGATTTTGTTTGAGTCTTTTTGTTTAGTTTTTGGTGAATCTGGCTAGAGGCTTATCAATTTTGTTGATCTTTTCAAAGAACCAGCTCCTGGTTTCATTGACTGTTCTACTGGGTTTTTTTGTTTGTTTCCATATAATTTATTTTTGTTTTAATCATTATTTATTTCCTTTCTTTTGCTGGATTGGGGTTTTATTCTTTTTCTAGCTCCTTTTGGTGTAAGGTTGGGTTGCTTGAGATTTTTCTTTCATTCACCTTGAGGTAGGCCTGTATTGCTATAACCTTCCTCTTCGAACCACTTTTGCTGTATCTCAAAGATTTTGGCTCACTGTGTTCTCATTTTCATTGGTTTCCATGTAATTTTTGATGTCTTCTTTGATTTCTTGGTTGGCCTATTCATTGTTTAGTAGCATGTTATTTAGCTTCCATGTATTTCTTATGATTGACTTTTAGTTTTAGTGTTGTGGTCAGAAAAAATTCATGGTATGACTTTGCATTTGTTGAGACTTCTTATTTTATGGGCTAATATGCGCTCTATTCTGGAGAATGTTCCATGTGAACTCAGAAAAAATGTATATTCTTATGTTTTAGGATGGAATGTTCAGAATATATATGTGTTAAAGCCATCTTAGCCAGTATGTCATTCAAAGCCTTTATTCCATTTGGATGATCTGTCCATTGATGAAAGTGGATGTTAGCATCCCCTAGTATTACTGTAAACTGTTTTGGGTGCTCCTATGTTGGGTGAATAAATATTTATATACTGTGTTAACCACAAATCAAAAACCAGTAATAGATAGAAGGAGAAAGGAATCCAAATGTATCAGTAAAGAAAGCCAACAAGCCATGAAAGAGAGCAAAAGAAGGATCGGAGAAAATCGATAGGTATCTATTTATTACTATCGTTATTTTGTGGTTGTTTCTATCAATCAATAATTACTTTGACTATAAATGGACTAAGTGCTCAAAAAACACAGAGGAACAGAGTGGATTAAAAAACATGAGCCATCTATATGATGCTTACAAGAGACTCATTTCAGACTGAAAGACACCTACAGATTAAAAATGAAGGGATAGAGAAAAGTGAATGTCAAGAAAGCTGGGATAGCAATAGTTATAATGGACAAAACATAGACTTTAAAAGAAAGACTATAAGAGACAAAGACAATAATAAAGGGCACAGTCCATCACTGTATTAGTTTTCTACTGATGTTGTAACAAATTACCACAAACATAGAAAAACTGCTGCTATATAGCTTTATCCTTCTTATAAAATTTGAATTAGGATGACCTACAGTCAGTCATTTTCAGACCAACACAAATTTTAGTCATGTCTTGTAGATTTTTTGCATTTTGCTTTGATTTCACCAAACCATGAGGACCACTGATTACTATATTTAATGTAATTGAACTGTAACATGTAGTATAATCTGTATGGAAGTAACCAGACTCAAATCAGGGGAAGTCAGACTGGCTTAATAAAAAAAACTCAAAGGATTTAAGTTTAAGGTTATAGTTCTCTGCAGATATACCTAATTTTTCATTTGAAAATTGCTGATCCTCCATATAATTCCCATAATTTTGATGGGCCCTAATACTTTCAGAGAATACAAGTGCCTAGATGTAGAGACTATAGGAAGGATGATGCAAACACAGATCAGCCTGAAAATATACTCATAGCCATACTAATGAAATGCATAAGGAGAGTTAAGTAGTTGAAATATTTTTATCCTATGAATGCCATGATCAAATTTCTACTTTAGTTTTCAATGAAAATGCAGACACAATATTGTAATAGTATGCCACCTATATCTGTCTTTTTCTATTGTGGACTTCTGAAAGATAGACTCAGTGATTTTATGTAGATCTACATCTATATCTACCTACATATATATACATCTATATACACACACACAGGGAGCAGTGGTTATAAATTCAGACCATCACTCCCAGCTGTAGCACACTTAACAGCATTATACACACATACATATATCCCCACTCTTAATTCAGTGATGGAATACCATAGTGTTCTCTAAGTGGTAGTTGAATTGAACTAAAAATAATGAAATGAATGGTTCTAGAGCCCAGTCTTTACAATATGTCACAAAAATAGTGTAATATTCCAATTTATCACATGCGCTTCATGTATATCTTTTAATATTACAACTTAAAAACCTAATAAAATGGCTATACTTCTATAAAACTTAAAAGGTTTACATTGAGTTCTACTATTACAATATTAAGCTATCAAGAATAAATAGTAACATGTGAATCCTGATTATAATGTCATAAGTACACTGAACTTTTTTTCTACTAATAACATGTAAGATAATTGTGTTTACTAAAATATGGTCTACATGGTATGGCATTTCCAAATACATCAATGGAACAGAATTAATATCCTAGAAGTAGACCAGAGTCATTTGATTTTTAGCAAAGGTTAGTCTAACAACTAGTGATGAGCCATTAGAAATCCATATACAAAAAAATGAACCTTGAACCATATTCTTCACTGAAAGTAAATGCAAAGTGGATTGAGAACCTAAGTTTTGAATCTGAAACTGTAAACTTGTAGAAGAAAACAAATCAAGACATCTTTGTGACACTGGTTTGGAAAATTTTAAATAGAACACAAACCATAAAAGAAAAATATGGATAAAATGATAAAAAGAACATCTGATTTAACAGAGGTGAAAATTCAATTGAAAAGACAAGTCATTGAGGGATAATACTTACAGATCAATATCTGATAAATGGCTTAAAGCCTGAATATATGAAGAACTCTCAACACTCAACAAAACACAATTTCAAGAGGTCAAATATTTGACTGAACAAATATATATTAATCAAAGTCAATGTTCAGATAAAAAAGTACACAAGATACTCAACACTTTTCATTAGAAAAATACAAATTAAGCCACAATGAGATAACATTTGCACATGTATTAAAATGTTTAAAATGAAAAATGACAACCTACCAAGCGTTGGTGAGGATATGAACCAGCTGAAACTTTGATCCTAGGAATTTAAAATGGTACCACCACTCTGAAAATCCAGTATGTCAGTTTCTTAAAAGTTAAACATATACCTAGCCTATAAAGCAGCCATTCCCTTCTCATATATTTTCCCAAGAGAAATGAAAGCATAGGTACCCAAATATTTAGAACAGCTTTCTTTGTAAAGACCAAAATCTGGAAACAACTCTACTGTCCACCAACAGATGAATGGGGGGGGGGGGAGTGTGAATATTAAATGTATTCATATTCATTGGAGTCCTACTCAGCAATATGAGGGAATTAATTATACAACCAACACATGGATGAAAAAAAATTGACATAAGGCATTGAAAAAATATATGACATAAACTCAAAAATTTTTTTTAGAGAATTCACTACTCTTCTTAGTAACAGAAAATAGACTGGTATTTGAGGAAGGAGAAGGGGAGAAGAGGTGAGAACAAAGATTACAAAGGAGCTTGAGAAAACTATATTCAATAAATCTGTTTATTAAAAGGTCTATAGTAAAACATGCAGCAACATGAAAAGTCAACCAATGGGGCATCAAATACACAAAATGAGCCTGAAGCATTCTGAAGTACTTGGAAAACTGCACTGTGATGGAAAGTATGTCAAAAGAAAAAGCACAGTGACATCCTTCCAAAGAGTACAATATGGAAGAGGAGGGTAGGGAGAAACCTGACAGGAACAACCTCAACAATTGCTAAATCATGTTGATTATATATGCACCTCTCAATACAATAGGACAAAAATGGCACTTTACTCTGTGGTCCTGTTCCCAAAAACCCACAACCCTAGTCTAATTGTAAGTAAAATACAAGATAAACCCAATAGAGGGATTTTTTACAAAATACCCATCCAGTGCTACCAAAATTGTCAACATCAAAACAAAGAAAATCTAAGGTGCCTAAAACTACTCGAAAACTAAATGTAATGTGATATGATAGGTGGGATCCTGGAATAGAAAAAGGACTTTAGGTATGGGAGTCTAAATAAGGAATACATTTAGCTAATTATAATACATCACGGTCAATTAATTAGGTAACAAATGCACCATACTGACGTAAGACATTAATGTGGGATACGTGGGAACTTGGTTCTCTCCTCACAATTTTCGTGTAAATCTAAAACTATCCTAAAAGTTTATTTCAAAAAACAATTAACTGAAGCACACTACAGCACGAAAAGGCACCAACTTTGTTCTCCATAAATTTTGCTCCAACTGTGCTTCTTTTCATTTTTCCAACTTCCAGTGGGCCCCACCCAGTGAGTGAATTAAACAGCTCTACATGGAGCACTCATTCTAAGTATTTTTGTTTTGTTTTCAGTTTTTACAAGTACTCTTAATGTTTTCGTTGTTTTTTAAAGAAGAAAAACAGACACTAAACATGAATGAAATAGTTGTCCAGTAGTAAAAATGTGAAAGATGATAACTTCACTGTGTGTCTTAACAGATCAGCGGAGCAGTGGTTATAAATTCAGACTCTATAGGTTTCACTCCCAGCTGTAGCACACTTAACAGCATGACTTAATCAATTGCTTAACCATTTGTGGGGAAAAGAAGAGTACCCACCTCATAGAAAGTGAGCATTAAAAGGCTTAATTTATGCAAACTACTTGCAATTCCATAAGGTCACTATTACTGTTTTCTGACTCTCTACTATATTCTATGCTGTGATAAACTCCTAATGCAGCAAGGAGCTCTATGTTCTTATTTTCTTCAACATTTTTAATGTTAACCCTCTTTATACACTTATATCCCAATTATTTTAGCTTGGAAACAGAGCAGGATGTGTCTGGAGACTGAATTCAAGCCTCATGTTAATTATCTGAAATCCAATTTGTTGTCTACATCCCTTTAGAAATGTGAGCTATGTAGTATGCAATATTCATAATATGGCTAGATACCTCATATGAGAGTAATTTAATTGTCAGTGCTGCTCAACCATTGTTTAATGAATTCCTAACAATTTGGAAGGCAAGCTGTTGGAAGGCCATTATTAAATTTCGTATTTGCTCTGCAGTTTTCTTCACCATTGCTTCATCTATTCAGGATTATGATAACATTAACTTTTGAATTCCTTTAAAAAATAGGACTTTTTTTGCATGGTGCAAAATTTGAACTTCTTAGACTTGGAAGATAGAGTAAATACATTTTTAAGGCAGGGCTTGCAATTAAGCCAAAAGGGTGATGATCACACTCGTCTACACATTGTTCACCAATTTACACAGTAGCAACAAAAGGATACTATGGTAGACACCGGAGGAAAAGACAGGTAATTACAGCAGAACTTAATTTTACTTTATAAATGGCTTAATAAACTGTAACCACTAACATCTCAAAAAGCAAATTATATCAAGACACATTTTATGTATATTATCGATCATGCCACAAAACATAATAGATTGCTGTAATGTCTCAAAAGGCACCTGGGAAAGGAGCATGTATATCCAAACTAACCACGTTAAATTTGAAGAAAAGAACTTATTAAATCAATGATTTTAGGGTCAAAACTAAAAATGGTAAATAAGATATATTTTCAGACTCTTTAGTACTCTTCAGTGAATTAAAGAATTCTATTTTGTATATATTGAACACTTTCAGGATCTCCAAAACAGTTCAAAAATAACCCGTACTTGTTATTTAACCATGGCAAAGTATGCTGAGATAGCAGAATCATGACTGAGTTATGTTCTATAGATGTACATACACCCTCTCAGGGGATCAATGAAATCTTCTAAAAAATAGAAAAGAAAATGCAAACATTCTCCAGATTTGCGGGAGGCATTACTAATGGGAAGATCTGCTAAGCAAGTTGTAACTGTTTAAGATGGGTAAAGTGAATTATAAATAGCAACTGGGCTATTGCTGAATGAATATAATCTAGGACATTTAAGAAAACATCAGTTCAGTGTGGATTTGATGAAGCTTTATTTTTTGAAGCACTGAGTGAAGGTTTGCAAATTATCAAGAGAATTGGAATTACTTATTACTTATATTTCAGAACCCCATATGGATTCCCTGACGTGATATTTAATACCCACTACTTGAACTCATTATACAAATACTATTCACGAAACAACGACAGCAATATGCTACAGTGGACAACGTGTTTACAATGAAAAAGATGCCAATCTGAATTCTTACCATAACTCTAAGGGTTTAAAATTACTGTCTCTAAACCCTAATTCTCTACCTATAAATAAGGACTTGTGATTACATGCTGTAATTTTTACCATTCTTGGTGCCTAGCAATCCTTCCTGCATTCCTGAAATCGCAGACCCCATCTTCCTGGACACAAGGTAGTCATGTCACAGAAGCTATGCTAAATCAACACTAACCCTACTTCCAACCTCCGAGTGATTGATTGTTGCCAAGAGATGAGAATATTACTGGGGCTGGACCAAGCTCATTTCGTCCCATCTTTTACTCAACATGGTGATGAAGGAGACTGGGTCCCTTCTCCTTTCGTTCTGATAGCTTCAAGGCATTAAGCCAGAGCTGACTACAGACATGCTTCTGATGAAGAGAAATATATCTGTAAAAGCAAGAACAGCCTGGACAAAATCCAGAGCCATTCTGAGGTCAATTCCATCCCGGATAATCCCACGGTTTCCAAGGTACATCGTACTATTCCCCTTTCAAAACGAAGCCCATTACAGATGTGTTAGCCACTTTAACTATTTCACTAATATTCCTTCCTTGGAATATTTTTGGAGATAAAAGAGAGTACATGTAAAATAGCAGTCATGGGTTAAAAACAGTGTTAAGTCAAGGCCATCATTATTATTATTTTCCTCACTTCACATATATTCTCATTTTAGTTGATGCAGCCAGGGGTTCAAGAATAAAACTTAAACAAATATATATATTTTTGATAATCCAGGCCAAACTGCTATAACTAGTACTCTCACTATAACTACTAGTACTAATAGCACATCTATTACTATGACTACTACAGCACCTAACATTTGCCAATTGACTACCGTTTCTGGCACTATGCTAAAGATGTTCCATGCATCATCTAATTTACATAGGAATTATTATTACATATCAGTTTTATTATTATCACAGCTTATAATGGAATAGAACATTAATGAGGTTAAGTGGCATAAACTGAACTCATGTCCAGGCAAGCTTATTGACAAAGGTATAGTTCAGATGAAAACTGGGTATTTACATGACTCATCCAGATAATTCTCTAATTTCTGCAGGTTTCTCTGCATGTGGCATAAGCTCAAGTGGCAGGACCACTGAACATTTCAAAATGAAACCAAGAAGAAAATCTCCCAAGCCATAATATGAATGCCAACCCTGTTTGATCACAAATCTGTTAAGATGAAAAGCAAATCATACTTCATTTTATTGATTCAGCTTTAATATACTTTACAAAATACACAACAAATGTGGTAGATAGTATTTACATATTTAGGATTCATAAAATGAGGATTGAAGAATGGCTCAAAGTGTGTTTTGGTGTTGCTATTGTTTCTACAGTTGAAATCTCGAGAGAATTTGTCATAAGCAATCTATCTAATAAATGCCTCTGCTAAGAAAAAATAGAATTTGTCATAAACCCAGATCATGCTGGAAAAAGAAGATTATACTTAAACTAAATGGAAGGGCAGAATATTGCTAGAGGGAGATTTAGTTTCCAAAGGAGTCAGAAAATGCCAGTTTAGGGAGGCGTTCCCTTCATCTATTTTGCATCCCATTTTTAAATGTTCTTTATTTGGATTTAGTCATATGTTGGTCACATCTTCTGCAACTAAATCTCTTAGTCATTTCTGGTTTAGCTTTGGTGTCCTTTTCTTTATATTAAGCTACTTAAAAATTTTTTTTAAAAACTACCTTCTGGGAAAACTATATTCTTCTCCTTTCTCAGCTGTCAAAATGATTTAAAGTGTGACCTCTCAATCAATGGACAGTAGCCACTTCATCTTTAAACGATTTCTTCTTTCTGATTCTCTTTTGTCTTTTGTTCTCTAAATGTGCCATCTAAAGCAGTACTTTTGAGTTCCCCAAATTGGTCCATTTCTTGAATTGTTTTCCCCTTTCAATGTTTCATTTAATGTTTCTCTAATGGTTAGTTACTGTCAGAAGTCCTGCAAAAAGGTATGTCTTTGAGTTTATGTCCTCACTAATGCACGTAATCTTGAATATTTGATAATACAATTCTTTGAAAGGGATGCAGTTTTATCTAATTGCAGGCTCATTTTCTTGTCCTTCTTGTGTACTGTGAAATTTCTGTTGGTATTTTTAATCTTAATTTTGCCTTCATAATATAAAAAAAAACTTCAGAGGAAACATCATTTCTGAATGTCAAGCATAATTTTACTTTGAACAAATAAATACTGAATATGAATGATAAAGAGAAGGAAACAGGAAACTAACATTTGACTTTTTTTGCCAATTATTTTTCACTGTGCTAGATATTACCTCATTTAATGCCCACCACAACTCTATACCATTTGGGAGATCTTCAGCAAAAGTAAATGAATGTATGTATTTTTATTTATTAAGTTTTGCTTCACTGTAAAGCTATAAACCGAGTCTTACAAATTTCTATATATTAAATGAAATACAGAAAGCACTTACTAAAGTTCTAAATTTTGTCAAAAAATATTACTTAAAATGAAAAATATTTCTTAATGCCAATTTATTTATTTATTTTTTGTTAAATCATTCATTTGTGTGAGTACTCCCTGTTCCCCCTAAATAGGCCTGATAGTTGATAGGTTCTGAATAGTATATCCTATTTTTGACTCACTATGCATGAGGTAGATATTCACCACAAACTTATTTGGAAAGCATATTTGTCCCTACCAAGCCCTGGACAACCCACCCATCCTTGGCCAAATTTTTCTTTTTTGCAAAGATTTCCATTATCTAGTTTCCTTTCTTCTAGCTTTACTTTCTCTTCACCACTGGTTTAGGTTATTTTTCTGTATAGATTTGAATTTAACTACAGTTTCTTAAAATCTAATTTTGGCAAATTTTCCAAAGATACCGTCTGATGCTAACAAGAACCCTGTACTCTTCCCACTGCCTCCACAAATTATCAAATATCCATTTTATAAGAATGCATGACTCCTGGAAATGAAATTAAGGAAAACAATTTCAGAATAACATCAAAAAGAATAAAATACTTGAGAATGAATTTATCAGAAAGAGTTCAAGAGCTCTGAAAACAACAAAATATTGCTAAAAATTTTAAAAGATCTAAAATAAATGGAGAAACGTTCCATATTCATGCATTGGAAAGATCAGTATTCCTAAAGTGACAATTCTCCACAGTTTTATCTATAGGTTCAACACAATCCCTATCAAAACCCAGATTTTGTTTTTTTCTAAAAATGCCAAGGGTTCTTAGATATGATACCAAAAAATGGTGTATAACAGAAGAAACTAAATATAATTTGGACTTCATTAAAAAAATAAATTTTTTCAGCTTCAAAAGATACCCCTAAGAAAATGAAAAGCCACAGATTAGGAATAAATATGTGTGAAGCATATATATATGATATGTCTTCAATACATATATTTTCTTTTTTTTTCTTGACCTAAAATGAGTTCACAAAGATTTTCTTCTAGAAGTTTTATAGTTTTAACCTTTGCACTTTGGCATATGATCCATTTTTTGTTAATTATTTGTGTATGAAAAAGAAAATTCAATTTTCCCACTACAATTTGTATCCAGAATATATAAAGAACCTGTATATAAAGAACCTGTATAAAGTATAATAAAAAACAGTACAATTAAAAGTGAGCAAATAAACTGAATAGACAAGTCATTAAAAAGGGTATATGAATGGCTAATAAGCACATGAAAAGATGTTAGCAACAATAGCCGTCGAGAAATGCAAATTAAAATCATATGAAATACCATTTCATACCCTCAGGAATAGATATAGTTAAAAGGAAGATAATCAATAGTGTAGGCAAGGGGATATGGAGAAGCCAGAATCTTCATATATTGCTAATGAGAATGTAAAACAGTACAGCCACTTTGAATTGTTTCTTAAAAAGTTAACATAAAGTTATCTTATGACTTGACAGTTACACTCCTGGATGTCTGTATGAAATAAAACCTAGGTCCACACAAAGACTTGTGTTCATAGGTTTATTCATAATAGTAAAAATCTGAGCAGCCCAGATCTCAATGAAGGGGTAAAGGGATAAAATTGTGGTTTAGCCACATAATAGACTACTACTACTCAGTCATGAAAAGGAACAAAATATTGAAATAAGCTACAACATGAAAGAAGCTCAAAAACATTGTGCTAAATGAAAGAAGTCAGATGCAAAAGACATAATTCATATGAAATGTCCAGTAAAACCAAATTTATATAGATAGAAAGCAGACAGTGGTTGCCTGGGGCTGGAGTCAGCACTGAGAATGACTGCAAAGAGTACATGGGATCTTCTTGGGCTGGAACTGGATTGTGGTTACATAACTATAAATTTACTGTCAAAAAGTATACATTTAATGTGGGTGAACTTTACATATTAATTTTCTCTTCCTGTTGTAACAAATTACCAATGCTTGGTGGCTTAAGATAATACAAATTAGTTATTTTGCATTTCTGTAGATCTAACATCTGGTAAGGGTCTCACTAAGCTAAAAACAAGGTGTTGGCATGCTTCATCCCTCTCTGGAGGCCCTACAGGGGTATCTATTTCTTTGTTAATCCAGGTATTGTCAGAATTCAGTTCCATGTAGTTATAAGACTGAGATTTCTGTTTCCTTGCTGGATGTTAGTTATGGGGGCCACCCTTAGCTCTGGGAGACCTCTTGTCCATAGCTCTCTACATCTTGGAACGAGCAGTGGGCATCAGATCCTTTTTATGCTGTCATACCCTCCTCCCATCAGTGATTCCTCTTTGATCTGCCAAAAAGATTCCCAAATTTTAAAGACTCAAATGATTGGGCCCACCAAGACAATCTCATCATCTCAATGTCCTTAATTTTAATCAAATCTTCAAAGTCTCCTTTGCCATGTAAGGCAACATATTCACAGGAGATATTAAGGTGTGGACATATTTGGGATCCATTATTCTGCCTATAGGGAACATTATTATTTCTTCATATAGATTTTTTATATTTACATTTCTTAAAATCTAATACTCTGTGGACAGTCTCTGAATAATCCCTTGTAGAACATTATATCATCTTGAATGAAGATAATTTAGTGTCTTCCATTCTGATCTACTTTTGTTTCTTTTTATTTTCTGATTTCATAAAACCCCATGGCTTTAACTACCTAAGAGCTTTCCTAGATTCTCAGGCTCAAAAGGTCAGAGCCATCCTTGATTCCCTTAATCAGTCCCCATTAAAGATTCCTCAACAAGTCCTGACAGCTATACCTAGAAACATGTAATGAAAATGACTACTTCACCACCTCAACCTGTACCAAAGATTTCACTTAAGTTTCCACTATCTGATGCCTTAAAGATCTCTCCATTTCCATCCTTACTTGCTCTCCTTTGTCCAGTCTATGTTTCATTTAGTAGTCAGAGAGATCACATAAAATTATTAATCAGAGTACCTAATAAAAGTACTAAGGACTAAGACTCACTGAGTTCTTACTTTATGCCAGCACTCCTGTATATGCTTTAGAGGGATTAACCCACCTGCATTTTAAAATAACCCTGTAAGGTCAGTATAATTATTTCCCCCATATTTACAAGTTAGGATTTAAAGCACTGAAAATTTAGCTTATATAAGAGTAGACATCTAGCAAATCCAGCAGCCAGGATTTGAACATGGGCCAATTGTTGTAAAACCCATAATACTCCTAACTGCTATGCTACAGTCAATCTATTATTTTCCAGGTGCGATTGAATATTATATTAAACTTTACTGCTTTGTGTTTTGTCAGAGCCACCAAATGCCAAAAACAGCCACCACTTCCCCATTTTCTCCCCAATGTATATACTTAGAAGGTTAAGGAAAGCAAGGTGGTCGCCAATATCATTGGTCTTATAGACTGTGCTCTGCTTGCCGGGAGAGGGATCCACCTCCCCAAAGAGATCATAGGGAGACTGCAACATAATCACTGACATTGCTGCCACAAAGCAACATTGGCATTCTGCTTCCCAGTTCAATTTCTGTTTGGGCAGTGAACTTGCTGACCTTCCTCTATGCCTTTCTCAGTAGAGAAAATAACCAGAGTGATGGCTGGTAGTCTAGGAGCCTGCACACCCATCTTCTGGCAGCTAGACTGCCAGTGTGGGTGGTAAAAGGCAGCAGAGCAGGAGTCAGAACTCACAGATCAGAGACCTGGGCAGTGGGGAGAACCTGAAGGGTGGCCTCCAAAGACTTGTCACGCATGCTGTGCAGGAGTCAGCAGATGAGTGCCTGCCACACAAAAGCTGATGGCCAGCTGTGTAGGTCAGAGACACAGGAAGAGTTGGCAGGAAGGGGCCTAAAAACCAAATGCAGCAATAAAGTAAGAACCATTTGTCCTCGTTCCTCTCCTCCCTCCCTACTCTAAACATTGGGAAAGACCTACACCCTAGCATCAGGAGAAAGAAGGGCTAGAACTCTGAAACATATGGTTCAGATATATGACTGAAAGTGTCTTTTTTTCCCCTCCCAGTTCATAGGTGTTTTGTTGTTGCTGCCATTGTTGTTAACTAACTTGAATTTAAATAGAAACTTCAACATGTAGTATAATAGTAGTTTCAGGTGTACAATATAGTGATTCAACACTTCCATACATCACTGTGCTCATCGTAAGTACACTTCCTTCATCCCCATCACCTATTTCACCCATCCCCCATCCACCTCTCTCTCTGGTAACCATCAGCTTGTTCTTTACAGTTAGGAGTCTGTTTCTTGGTTTGACTCTCTCTCTCTCTCTCTCCTTTTCCCCTTTGCTCGTTTATTTATTTCTTAAATTCCACATGTGAGTGAAATCATATGGTATTTGACTGATTTCACTTAGCATTATACTCTCTAGCTTGAACCATGTCCTTGCAAATAAATAGCAAGATTTTATTCTTTTTTATGGCTGAGTCATTCCATTTTGTGTGTGTGTGACCTTTTTATCCCTTCATCAGTTGATGGATACTTGGGCTGTTTCCATAATTTGGCCATTGTAGATAATGCTGTTTTAAATTTTGGGGTGCATGTATCCCTTTGGGTTAGTATTTTTGTATTCTTTGGGTAAATACCTAGTATTGCAATTGCTAGATCGTAGGGTAGTCCTATTTTTCACTTGTTGAGGAACCTCCATACTGTTTTCCACTGTGGCTACATCAGTTTCCATTCCTACCAACAGTGCATGAAGGTTCCCCTTTTTCCACATCTTGGCCAACACCTGTTGTTTCTTGTGTTGTTGCTTTTAGCCACTCTGACAGGTGTGAAGTGATAGCTCATTATAGATTTGATTTGTATTTCCCTGATGATCAGTGGTGTTGAACATCTTTTCATGTGTCACCTGGACACCTTCTTAGGAAAAATGTCTATTCACGTCTTCTGTCCATTTTTTAATTGGATTATTCATTTTTGGAGTGTTGAGTTTTACAAGTTTTCATGTATCTTGGATACTAACCATTTATCAGATATGTCATTTACAAATACCTTCTCTAATTCAGTAGGTTGCCTTTTAGATTTGTTGATTATTTACTTTGCTGTGCAGAAGCTTTTAATTTTGATGTAGTACAGATAGTTTATTTTTGCTTTTGTTTCCCTTGCCTCAGGAGACCTATCTAGAAAGAAGTTGCTATGGCCAGTGATGAAGAAGTTACTGCCTGTGTTCTCTTTTAGGATTTTTATGGTTTCAGGTCTCACATTTAGGTCTTCAATGCATTTTGAGTTTATTTTTGTATGGTCTAAGGAGGTGGTTCAGTTTCATTCATTTGCATATGGCTGTTCCATTTTCCCAACACCATTTGTTGAAGAGAACTTCTCTTTCCCGCTTCACTGAAGATTAACTGACCATATAACTGTGGTTTATTTCTGAGTTCTCTATTCTGTTCTATTGATCTATGTGTCTATTTTTATGCCAATACCATACTATTTTGATTACTACAGTTTTATAATATAACTTAAGTCCACAATGGTGTTGCCTCCAGCTTTGCTTTTCTTTTTCAACATTGGTTTGGCTATTCAGGGTCTTTAGTGGTTCCATACAAATTTTAGGATTGTTTGTTTCAGCTCTGTGAAAAAATGCTGTTGGTATTTTGATAGGGATTGCATTAAATATGTAGATTGCTTTGGGTAGTATAGACATTTTAGCAATAATTACTCTTCCAATCCATGAGCACGGAACCTCTTTCTATTTCTTTGTATGACTGAAAGTTTTAATGTAGATCAGACAGATTTTAATAAAATATGACCAGAAAGACCCCTCTTAGGAACAGAAAGAAATGGATTTTCCAGAACATGGTTTAATCTAGTGACAGATTTAAATAAAAGTTTTATGTTTATCCATTATGCTTTGAGAGTTCTTAATTAACTGGTTATAATAGCTTTAAAGCCCTATAGAGATCAGGCTTCCACCTCATCACTTCCATCCCTCCTCTCACTATATTCCAAATCCAGAGCAAATTATTTGCACCCTCACGACCTTTACACAGCCCATCTACAGAGTTTTCTCCTACTCATCTTTTAAGATTCCACTATCACACTTTCAAATAGGCCTTTTCTGAACACCTTCTATAAAGTTACCCTTCTCCTGACTCAATGACCATATCATTTATTTTACTCATTGCATTTCCAATTATAGAACATTCAGAATGGAAGAAAAGTCATTTTATTTATTAGCAGCTCTTTTTGTGCATCCAAATTGACTGTAGTTTAGAAGGTTTGTCTAGAAATTTGGCCTTTTTTCCCCCAGGGACAATATGTTTTTAGGAAGCTGCACTATTGAAATGCTGCTCCCAGTGACAGTGTTCTTTCAAGGGCCTTATCACTACTCAGTCTCAGAAGTAAGCAACCCTATGCCTGAGACCAATATATTACCCTTTTCCTCTCTCCTATTTCCTCCCCAGTTCCAAAATTTAAATTCCTTTGCAATTTATAATTTATGAATAGCTACAAGACTCATCTCAAACAAAAAAACTAAAAATTTTGTTACTTTTAGCCAGGGTTAAACTGGGACCATGTTACTGGTATATTTGGAGATGAAAAACTCTGTCCTACTATGAGATTTGGCCTATCTGAAAAGATCTACTTTGCTATCTCCTTTCCATGTATTGCCAATAAAAATTAAGAACGTTAGCTGAAAAAATTTTTGCACACTTAAGTATGGTACAGTTTTCCATTAGATCTACATGAATGACCTAGGCAATTCCTTCTGCTACTTAAACCATCTGCTTTTAGAAATGTGCTGTTTTTCTTCCGATTTGAAGAACAAATGTGACTTTTAAAACACCTCCACTGTACCATTTTATTAAATAGGATGGGTGGTGAATGTGGCAGTGAGTCTCTTTAAAGATTCACTCCTGCACTGCAAGCTCCTGCAAACATTGTAAATGTGAGTTAACATTCTGGAGACCAAACTGTCTTTCACAGATAGTAGATATGCAGAGTTAAACAGCATGAATCTGCTAGAGGAATAGCTATATTCCTTCAAGCAAGAGAAAGACAGAATCATTATTCTGCTGGCAAAGTGAATACCAGAAAACAAGCCTGGTGTGCATATCCAGTCCCTGGCAAATATGTTTTTTGTAAACTGATCCTTTAACACATTTTTATCTAAAGACCAATCCTTCTCATTAAAAACTAAAGAACCATTAGTCCCTAGGCTCTATTTAGTCAGAAAATTATTTTAAACCTTAATTCTACATTTGTTATTAGAGGTTCAGAACCAAAGACAGAAATAGATAATACTATGGAAATGTGTAGCTGTTGCAGCATTTATAATATACAATAGAACAGTTAAGATAACAATGAAGGGCAAATAGGTAATTACTGGGAATAATAGTCCAAATAAATTCCAAGGCAGGTCCTGCTCCTTGAGGCTTTTAACGATGTTTTACTTGGTGATACTTAGGGTTGAATATGAACAGAAATGTAATACTCATGATGGTTTATATTTCATGATGGGATTTAAAAGCCATTATCAGAATGATCTTTTCCATCCTCACAACCGCCATGGAGAATACTATTATTATTCTATTGATAGATGCAGGAACATAAGCTCAGAATGGCTCAGCACCATACCCAAAGTACCATAGCTGATGACAGTAATGAGATCCAGTTTCTTTTGTCGAAGATCAGAAATACTACCACTATAGATGATGGTATGTATAATGTCAATATATTAGTTCCAATTGTGTGTTGAACACAAACATGAATAAATTAGAGATGAAGGTGAGATGAAAAGGATATTAATGATCACTAAGGAAAAATTGCTTTCTTGTAGCTTCTGGGATATAACACACAGTACAATAGAAACCTACCATTCATTTGTCCCTCCAAATATTTATTGAGTGCATACTATGTACCAAGCATAAGTAGCGGCTACTGAGACAAAAAAAAGAGTTTCTGTGTTCTGGGGCTCATAATCTAAAGGAGGGAAGAGCATAAACAATTAGAAATCAATGTGACAAGTAAGTATCATGAAAGAGCTAAGGAAGCAGATGTCGTTTGTACTTAACCTGCTTGGGAAGGTCAAGAAAAATTCCTTTGAAGGATAAGATAGGAAGAGGATGTTACATTAGGGGGTTAATATGCAGAATGCAGACTCTAAAAAGGTGGAGGAGTAGGGGTCCCCTTTTTTAGCTAGTCCCCTGAGTCGAGCTGGATATGTACCAGACCATCCTGAAAACCCATGAAATCAGCCTGAGACGTAGGAAGATACATCTGGATCTCTACAAATGAACACCTCCAGCGCCGAGTATTGAGGTACGAAGTGGGGAGCCCTAAATCCGCACACAGATATCGGAAGATAAACGGAGGGGGAGGGAGCCGCTGCGCTCGGGCACCGGAAAGCGGTAGCCACCTGCACTGGGGAGCGGGCAGACTCGAGGACCGGCACCCTCGAGAGAGCAGACTGAGAGGGTAAGCCCCAGAACGCGCATGACCAGACTGAAAACCAGAGCTCTGAGTGCTCACTGGAACTGGACCACAACCGGGAGCTTGGGAGTGCGTGTGTCCAAACTAAAAACCGGAGCTCCGGAGCCCTCACTGGAACCGGACTAAATCTGGGAGCTTGGGAGCGCATGTCCAGACAGACAACTGGAGCTCCGGAGCGCTCATTGGACCTGGGCTGATACCAGCAGCTCGGGAGCATGCGTGCGACCAGACTGAAAACCGGCACACCCTAGCGCACCAACCACACTGAAACAGAGAGCTCAGGAGCGTGTGCGGGAACCAGAGGCAGCTGGCGGTGTTAGAAGCACAAAGGACAGAAATGTCCGGGCCTTGGAAGTGAAGGCTGGGGCACCGGCTGTGGGGTCCACAACCCGGGGTGCTGCAGGGTTTTTAGCAGCACCGACAGAAACAGAGTTAAAGAGGCCAAGAGAGCTCAGGGGGGAGCAGACTGAGATCTCTCTGTTCTGAAACAGAGGCTAGGATACGGCCACTGCTGCTCTCTCAGAAGGGTCACAGAAAATTGCCAGGAAAAGCTGCCAGAGAACAAAAGCCTGGAAATACCAGCTCACATAGTGCCCATCCCCATCCCCCCTCACAGTTGACTCTACCCAAACAGGGTAGAAACTGCAAATCACTCTTGAAAGACACTGAAGAAGACACAAAAAGATGGAAAAATATTCCATGCTCATGGATCGGAACAATAAACATAGTTAAAATGTCTATGCTACCCAGAGCAATCTAAACTTTCAATGCCATCCCAATCAAAATACCAATGACATTTTTCAAAGAACTGGAACAAACAGCCCTTAAATTTGTGTGGAACCAGAACAGGCCCCGAATAACCAAGGAATTGTTGAAAAGGAAAAACAAAGCTAGGGGCATCACGTTGCCGGATTTCAAGCTATACTACAAAGCTGTGATCACCAAGATAGCATGGTACTGGCACAAAAACAGACACATAGACAAATGGAACAGAATAGAGAACCCAGAAATGGACCCTCGTCTCTTTGACAAAGCAGGAAAAAACATCCAGTGGAAAAAAGACACTCTCTTCAATAAATGGTGCTGGGAAAATTGGACAGCTACATGCAAAAGAATGAAACTTGACCACTCTCTCACACCATACACAAAGATAAACTCCAAATGGATAAAAGACCTCAGTGTGAGACAGGAATCCATCAAAATCCTAGAGGAGAACATAGGCTGCAACCTCTTTGACATCGGCCACAGCAACTTTTTTCATGACACATTTCCAAAGGCAAGAGAAACAAAAGAAAAAAATGAACTTGTGGGCCTTCATCAAGATAAAAAGCTTCTGCACAGGCAAGGAAACAGTCAAAAAAAACTAAGAGGCAGCCCACGGGATGGGAGAAGATATTTGCAAATGACACTATAGATAAAAGACTGGTATCCAAGATCTACAAAGAACTTCTCGAACTCAATACATGTGAAATAATCAAATCAAAAAATGGGCAGAAGATATGAACACTTTTCCAATGAAGACATAAAATGGCTAACAGACACATGAAAAAAATGTTCAAAATCATTAGCCATCAGGGAAATTCAAATCAAAACCACATGGAGATACCACCTTACACCAGTTAGAATGGCAAAAATTGACAAGGCAGGAAACAACAAATGTTGGAGAGGATGTGGAGAAAGGGGATCCCTCTTACATTGTTGGTGGGAATGCAAGTGGGTACAGCCACTTTGGAAAACAGTGTGGAGGTCCCTTAAAAAGTTAAAAATTGAGCTACCCTATGATGCAGCAATTGCACTATTGGGTATTTACCCCAAAGATACAGACGTAGTGAAGAGAAGGCCCATAGGCATCCCAGTGTTCATAGAAGCATTGTCCACAATAGCTAAATCATGGAAGGAGCTGAGATGCCTTTCAACAGATGACTGGATTAAGAAGATGTGGTCCATATCTACAATGGAATATTGGCCGTCAAAAAGAATGATTTCTCAATATTTGCTGCAATATGGACGGGACTGGAGGAGATTATGCTAAGTGAAATAAGTCAAGCAGAGAAAGACAATTATCATATGGTTTCACTCACTTATGGAACATAAGAAGTAGGAAGATCAGTAGGAGAAGAAAGGGGTATGAACCATGAAAGACTATGGACTCTGGGAAACAAACTGAGGGCTTCAGAGGGGAGGGGGTTGGGGGATTGGGATAGGCTGGTGATGGGTATTATATACAAGTAATGAATCATGGAACTGCACATCAAAAACCAGGGATGTACTGTATGGTGACTAACATAATATGATAAATTATTATAAAAATATGCAGAATGCAAGGGAAAGTGTCTGGCAGGAGGCATGTCCCTTGGAAAACATGGACACATTCAAAACATAAAGGGCTAAGATCTTTTAGAAGTATCTTGCCCAAACAGTCCCAAGTGATACACAAGTAGACATTTTGCTAGTGCATTTATTTAAAATGCATTTGGTACTTAAAAACGAATCGTTTGTAGGTTAATTAACTTACCAAAAATGGTAACGTTCTGCAATCCTTACACTATAATTGGAAATCCTCAAAGACCACAAAGACCAACTTAAGGTATTAATGCTTAATTGTGGATTCTATAGAGAGTACTATGGCAAAGGAAAGTATATTCAGATTAGTGAAATATTCATAAATGTACAAGTGATTTTTCCATACACTCTCCACTGAGATGGCATTACCCATTTACCCAACTCTAGCATCATCCAAGTCTTAAAAATAAAAAAAAAGATTCATTAAGATTTTATTTATTTAACAGAGATAGAGACAGCCAGCGAGAGAGGGAACACAAGCAGGGGGAGTGGGAGATGAAGAAGCAGGCTCATAGCGGAGGAGCCTGATGTGGGGCTCGATCCCATAACACCGGGATCATGCCCTGAGCCGAAGGCAGATGCCCAACAACTGCACCACCCAGGTGCCCCTTAATGAATCATTTCTATCCATGGGAATGGCATGCTTGTAGTTATCTGGACCTTCTGAAGAAGGCTAATGTGCTTCTTTGAAAGAGGGTTAGTGGTAATCTCAGAGAATCTTCCCTAATTTTTTTTCTTTTTCCCCCATCATAGCCCATTTTCTACTATTCTTATGTACACACACCTTATACTTCATTCTTTTTATTTTCATTCACTGTCAACTACAGAAGTCTGTGCTTGCCAATCGATACAAAACCAAGATGCGAGAATTCCAGGGAAGATGGTGGAGTAGAAGGATCCTAAACTCACTTTGGTCTAGGATAAACCTAGATCAGTGCAAATAAGCCAGAACACAAATCAAAGACTGGCAGAACAGACTCTTCACAGCTAAACATAGAGAAGAGGTCACATAGAAAAGGGTAGGAAGGGTGGAAATGTGGTCAAGAACGAAACTGATCCAAAAGATTCTGCATGGGAGGGAGGGACACCATAGGCATAGAGAAGGGAGAAAAGCACACCCCACACCTGGCATTCTGTTATCAGGGACCCACACTGGGAAAACAAATCCCCATAATACTGAGATTTATAAAACAGAGGGGCTTAACTTCTCAAGTTGTTACAATCAGAAGGGAGGTGGTTTAGTATCTAAAACTAAAAATCATCAGGCTCAGCTCTGGGAGAGCTAGAGGGCCATAGGAACCTGAGTCCCAACCCTTAAAGAGACAGCACAACAAACAGCTCTGTTGAGATGAAGCATAAAAGCAACAGTTTGAAAAATACGTGGCATATACAGAAAGGAGATTTATTTACTAATCTCAAAACTTCTGCTGGAGGAGTAGGATCTTTAAGAGACCCCTTAAGAACAAAAGAGCTGATAGGTACCATTTCCCTCTCTGACACCCAGCCTAGATATTTGGACACCCTCAAGAACCAGCTCAGCTTCAACACCCTCCACCAACGTGTAATAGTGTGCCCCGCTCCCAACCTTTCCTGCAGATGTGCCCCCTCCAAAATGCCATCAGCAGTTCTCCAAAGGCTACACATCCCCTCCTGCAGCAGACCTACATATACCTTGCTAACAGCACACTCCACACTTGCATTCACCTGCAACAAGCCCCCTCCAACCCAACTCTGCAGGACACCATCCAAAGTGGCACAAAAGCAGAGCAGTGTGCAAGCAGCCCTGACAGGAGCTAGCACTATTCCAAAGTGACTCTTGCCCCAGGGAGAGGGGAAGATAAAAAGATACATCATTTCCACTGCAGCCCTAGCAGGGGCCTAGGGGTAGAAATCTGGTGTGACTGCAGGCCCTACCAACCAATGAAAGCTTCTCAGGGGACAACACTGGGAGAGAATCCTGCAGTTCAATGCGACCACAGCTCTGCCACCTGCCTAGTCTGCCTCAACTCAAGCTCAAGGCAGCTCCAGACTGGCTCATTAACATAGGGAACAAACCCTGCCCACAGCAGGCAATGAGAGCCATTGCAGACAACTGGACTAAAGGCAAACATGGCTCAGCCACAACAGGACACACACAATACATATAGGAGACACCCCTGAAGTGCCAGGTCCTGGTGAACAGGGCCACCACACAACAGGGCACCACTGGACCTCTTCTTCATAAGGCAACTACATGCAAAAACAGGAGATATTACTGTATTTCCTAACACAAAGACACAGAGAGTTAAACAAATGAAGAGACAGAGGAATATGTCCCAAATAAAAGAACGGAACAAAATCACAGCAAGAGACCTAAAAGAAATGGAGATAAGTAACATGCCTGACCGAGAATTTAAAGTTATGGTCATAAAGATACTCATTGGACTTGAGAAAAAGTGAAGGCTCTCACTGAGATCATCAATAAAGAGCTAGAAAACATGAAAAAGAACCACTGAGAAATAAAGAATGCAACAACTGAAATTAAAAATGCACTAGCAGGAATAAATCGTAGACTAGAGGAAAAGAACAAATCAGTGACCTGGAGGACAGAGTAATAGAAAACAATCAAGTATAACAGGAGAAGGAAAAATGACTAATAAAAAAATCAGACAAGAATAATGGAACTCAGTGACACCATCAAGCATAATAACATCCACATTTAGGGAACCAAGAAAGAGAAGAAAAGGGGAAGAAAATTTATTTGAAGAAATGATAGCTGCCTAAAAGAGACTCTTTCAGACCTAAAGACACATTCATATTGAAAGTGAAGTGATGGGAAAGCATCTATCATGCAAAAGGAAGTGAAAAGAAAGCCAGGGTAGCAATACTTCTATGAGACAAAATACACTTTGAAACAAAGACTGTAACAAGAGACAAAGAAGGAGACTACATAAAGGGAACAATCCAACAGGAAGATATAATAATTGTAAATATTTATACACTCAAGGGAGTGCCCAAATTCATAAAAGACCTATTAACAAACATAAAGGATGTAATCAATAGTAATACAATAATAGGGGACATTAACACCCACTTACATCAATGGATAGATCATCCAAACAGAAAATTATAAGGAATCGGTGGCTTGAATGACCTATTGGACCAGATAGATCTAACAGATATATTCAAACCATTCCATCCTAAAACAGCAGTATACACATCTTTTCAAGTGCACATGGAACATTCTCCAGGACAGATCACATGTTAGGCCACAAAACAAGTCTCAACAAATTAAAAAAAGATTGTAGTTATACCATGCATCTTTTCCAACCACAATGCTATGAAACTAAAAATCAACCAGAAGAAAAAATCTGGAAAGAACACAAATACATAGAGATTAAATAGCATGCTGCTAAACAATGACTGAGTTCAACAAGAAATGAAAGAGGAAATCAAAATATGCATGGAGACAAATGAAAACACAACAGTAGAAAATCTGTGAGATGCAGCAAAAGCTGTTCTAAGAGGGAATTTTATATGAATACAGGCCTACCTCATAAAGCAAGAAAAAAATCTCTAATGAGCAACTTAACTTTATATCTAAAAGGGGCTAGAAAAACAAATAAAACCAGCTGAAGGAAGGAAATAATAAAGATTTTAGAGCAGAAATAGATATAAATGAAATAGAAACTAAAAACATAATGGAACAGATCAATGAAACAAGGAGCTAATTTTCTGAAAAGATCCAAAAAAATTATAACATTTTAGTCAGTTATCAAAACAAAAAGAGAAAAGGAGGACTCAAAATCAGAAATGAGACAAAACAACTGACACCACAGAAATACAAAGGATAATAAGAGAATATGATGAAAAATAGTATGGTAACAAATTGGACAACCTAGAAGAAATGGAGAAACTCCTAGAAACATGTAACTTCCCAAAACTGAATCAGGAAGTACTAGAAAATTTGAACAGACCAATTACCAGCATGAAATTGAATCAATAGTCAAAAAATGCCCATCAAACAAAAGTCTAGGATGAAATGGCTTCACAGGCAAATTCTATAAAACACTTAAAGAAGAGTTAATATCTACCCTTCTCAAACTTCCAAAAACTAGAATAGGAAGGAAAACTTCTAAATTCATTCTATGAAAGCAGTGTTATATTGATGCCCAAACTAGATAAGGACACTTAAAAAAAAGACAGAGAGAGACCTACAGGCCAGTATCCCTGAGGACATAGATGCACAAATCCTCAACAAATTATTAGCGAACTGAATCCAACAATACATGTAAAAAAATCATTCACCAGGATCAGGTACGATTTATTCCTGGTTTGCTTCAATATTCTCGAAACAATCCATGTTATACATCACATCAACAAGAGAAAGGATAAAACCAGATAATCATTTCAATTGATACAGAAAAAACCTTTGACAAAGTACATCATCCGTTCATGATAAAAACCCTCAACATAATAAAGGCCATACATAGAAAAATCCTAGCTAACATCATACTCAATGGTGAAAAGCTGAGAGCTTTCCCCCTAAGATCAGGAACAAGATAAGAATATCTACTCTCACCATTTTGTTCTTCATAGAAGTCCTAGTCACAGCAATCAGACCAGAAAAAGAAACAAAAGGCATCCACATGAGGAAGGAAGAAGTAAAACTGTCACTATTAGCAGATGATGTAATATTATATATAGAACATCCTAAGGACTTCAGCAAAAAATACTAGAACTAATAAATGAATTTAGTAAGACCAGAGGATACAAAATTAATACATAGAAATCCACTGCATTTCTATACACTAAGCATGAAGTAGCAGGATAAAAAATTAAGAAAACGGTTCCATTTACAATTTCACCAAAGCTAATAAAATACCTAGAAATAAACTTAACTAAGGATGTAAAAGACTAATCTTCAACAAAGCAGGAAAGAATATCCAATGGAAAAAAGACAGTCTCTTCAATAAATGGTGCTGGGAAAATTGGACAGCCACATGCAGAAGAATGAAACTGGACCATTCTCTTACACCACACACAAAGTTAAACTCAGATGAAAGACCTAAATGTGAGACAGGAATCCATCTAAATCCTAGAGGACAGCACAGGTAGTGACCTCTTCAACCTCAGCCACATCAACTTCTTGTAAGACACATCTCTAAAGGCAAGGGAAACAAAAGGAAAAATGAACTATTGGGACTTCATCAAGATAAAAATCTTCTGCACAGCAAAGGAAACAATCAACAGAACTAAAAGGCAGCCTATGGAATGGGAGAAGCAAATGACATAACAGACAAAGGGCTGGTATCCAGAACTATAAAGAACTTCTCAAACTCAACATCCAAAAAAACAAATAATCTGGTCAAGAAACGGGCAGTAGACATGAACAGACACTTCTCCAAAGAAGACATACAAATGGCAAAGAGACACATGAAAAAATGTGCCACATCATGTGCCATCAGGGAAATACAAATCAAAACCACAATGAGATACCACCTTACACCAGTCAGAATGGCTAAAATTAACAAGACAGGGAACAACAAATGTTGGAGAGGATATGGAGAAAAGGGAACCCTTTTACACTGTTTGTGGGAAAGCAAGCTGGTACAGCCACTCAGGAAAACCGTATGGAGGTTCCTCAAGACATTAAAAATAGACCTACCCTATGACCCAGCAATTACACTACTGGGTATTTACCCCAACGATACAGATGAGTGAAAAGAAGGAGCACATGTATCCCAATGTTCATAGCAGCAATGTCCACAATAGCCAAACAGTGGAAGAAGCTGAGACGTCCTTCAACAGATGAATGGATAAAGAAGATGTGGTTCATATATACAATGGAATATACTCAGCCATCAGAAATGATAAATACCTACCATTCGCATCGACATGGATAGAACTGGAGGATATTATGCTAAGTGAAATAAGTCAGAGAAAGACAATTGTCATATGGTTTTACTCATATGTAGAATATAAGGAATAGTACAGAGGACCATAAAGAAAAGGAGGAAAAACTGAATGGGAAGAAATCAGAGAGGAAGACAAACCATGAGAGACTCTTGACTCCAGGAAACAAACTGAGGACTGCAGAAGGGAGTGGAGTGGGAGATGGGGTAACTGGGTGATGGTCATTAAAGAGGGCACATGATCTGATGAACACTGGGTGTTATACACAACTGATGAATCATTGAACACTACATCAAAAACGAATGATGTACTATATGTTGGCTAATTGAATTTAAATTAAAAAATAAGATACTGCTTAAAAAGAGTATACTTATCATAATGAGCATTGAGTAATGTATATGATTGTAGAATCACTATAATGTATATATGAAACTAACAAAACCCTGTATGTTAACTTTAGTGGAATTAAAAAAATAAAGAAACAACATAAGATTTGAGTCTTAATGCAGTCAATTTGTGATTGTCCAATGTTTAGAGATTCAGGGAGGAAGTCTTTTCTAGGAAATCAAGCTCGAAACCAAAGGACAGAGTCTCATTTAGAAAAAGCTGGGCTAGACAGTCACTTTTCCAATGAAGACGTACAAATGGCTAACAGACACATGAAAAAAATGTTCAAAATCATTAGCCATCAGGGAAATTCAAATCAAAACCACATGGAGATACCACCTTACGCCAGTTAGAATGGCAAAAATTGACAAGGCAGGAAACAACAAATGTTGGAGAGGATGTGGAGAAAGGGGATCCCTCTTACACAGGGATGCAAGTGGGTACAGCCACTTTGGAAAACAGTGTGGAGGTCCCTTAAAAAGTTAAAAATTAAGCTACCCTATGATGCAGCAATTGCACTACTGGGTATTTGCCCCAAAGATACAGACATAGTGCAGAGAAGGGCCATATGCACCCCAATGTTCATAGAAGCATTGTCCACAATAGCTAAATTGTGGAAGGAGCCGAGATGCCCTTCAACAGATGACTAGATTAAGAAGATGTGGTCCATAGATACAATGGAATATTACTCAGCCGTCAGAAAGAACAATTACACAACATTTGCAGAAACATGGACGGGACTGGAGGAGATTATGCTAAGTGAAATAAGTCAAGCAGAGAAAGACAATTATCATATGGTTTCACTCATTTATGGAACATAAGAAATAGCAGGAAGATCGGTAGGAGAAGGAAGGGGGGGTAAAAAAGAAGGGGGTATGAACCATGAGAGACTATGGACTCTGGGAAACAAACTGAGGGCTTCAGAGAGGAGGGAGTTGGGGGATTGGGATAGGCCGGTGATGGGTATTAAGGAGGGCACATATTGCATGGTGCACTGGGTATTATATGCAAATAATGAATCATGGAACACTACATCAAAAACTAAGGATATACTGTAGGGTGACATAACATAATAAACATTATTTAAAAAAAAAAAAGAAAAAGCTGGGCTAGGAAAGATAAGAGTTAAATTTGATGTGAGTAGCAGAGTTTGGTTCCAGATACATGAATTAATGCACTATCAATAAGAACATGTAGGGTATATTCTAATTATTTTGCTGAAATACTGTAGAATGAGTATAAGCTACTTTCTCTCCAGCATTTAAGATCAGTGTATCTTCTAACCTTCTGTTGTAATTACCCCACTTTCCCAACTCCTATATAAATTATTTTCTGAGGTAGGAATTGAGCAATTACAACCAATGGGCCAAATCTAGCCCATTATCTCCTTTTATGAATAAAGCACCATAAAATCACACCTATTACTTTGCTCATTGTCTATGGCAATTTTTTGAGTTGAGTAGCTGTATTAGAGAATTTTTGGCCCACAAAGTATAAATTATTTATTCTTTGGCTCTTTATTCAAAAAGTGTGTGTGCTCTGAAGAATTCATAATTATGACATATTATTTCATATTTACTTTTCATATGGTTTATACTTCTCCACTAAAACTGTTGGTCCTTTATAAACATGTGTTATTATTGTATGACTGGGTATTCCTGAACAATACCAAATAAAGTAGGCTTTAAACAATAAATATGCAAGTTCCAGGAATTTAGAAGTTACATATTTCTTATTCACTGTTGCACACTCCATCCCTATACTGTGTCATGTATATGGTAGATGTGCAACACAAATGTTAAGTCAATGAATGGATAGTGGTTGTTGACTGCAGGCTTGGAAGATATCTGAAATATTTTGATTTTAAGGAGAACACCCAAAAACACAAACTGCATCAAATCCAGTACTACATGTGACCTGAACATTAATACATGGCACAATTACCTAATCAGCTTCAAACCTGGAGTCAAGGAATGAGTCATTCAAACGTAAGTCATGATCTATTGTATTTTATGACAATTGGATGCACATAAATGGGCATTCAGATGCAGTGTATTTCCTCTAAACAGTAAAAATTCTTCAGTATATTTTTCTCCCCAAATAATGCTTATTCTTTCAGACAACAACTTTAAGCCTTAGCACCAACTTAAGACTAATTTAATCTCCAAAAATACACCAAGCCCTCCAGGAGAGGACTTAGTTGTTAGAAAAGTACTGCAGACTTTTTTACTTCTTAATTGTTCTTTCAGTTTTTATTACCTTGCTTTAGCTCATGCCATTCTTTTTCTCATGCTGATTTACAGGTTTGAAAAGGAAGCTAAAAGAACATATTCTGAAGGCTGGAAATGTGGAACCTGCTGATTTTATAGAAGAAAAATCAAAACATTTAGATATCTGTCTGTTTACACATTTAAGGGAGTACCTGTCAAAATAAAAGTCAGTCTGGCCCTCTCAGAACTATGTCTCTGTTTCTTTGGCTTCCTAATATTATTTAGAAAAAAAAATTAGTTCTTCTCTGGATGTTATAGGCCAAGATGGAGTCTCTAATGTTCTTGTTTAGTATCAGTCTACAATTCGACTGCACCATGATGGTGCAATGTGGTGTCAGCAGCCCTTTAGCAAAAGTCCTAATATCTGTACTCCCTCCCTGCCCACATGCATTGGCCCACTTCAGCTTATCACCTAGCAGCTGTTTCAGCCTCCTGCTGTCATCCATCCTCCACATGTATCCAGCCCAGTGGAGCTACATTAAAGTGAGCAGAGCTTCCCTGCAGAAAGACTGGCTGCTTGCCAGAACTCTGTTATTAGTGATCCTTCCTTACTGCTCATGTTTCATAGGCTCTTGGGTGACACTGAATCAAATTTTCAAGAAACTCGATGGAGAGTTGTGTGGCAAGCCCACGTTTCACTGCCTCCACTCTTTAGACATCAAGCTTGACTGGTGACAAGAATGTGCCCTGCACAAAGCAACATATACAGATATTCTGGTATTTCAAATTCTGCACACGAAAATGACTTGGCAAGAGTAATAATAATGAATGTACCTGCTTAGCAGAAGAAAAAGATCTCATCACAATCCTGGATGACATTATGTTAAACTACTGTAACATTGAGATTTACTGTCTAAGAAAAACTAGAAGTATTAGGACCTGCCCTCTCCATGTCAAACAAACTATTTTTCCAATCCTTTAATTTCCAAGAAATCTGCATCTCAGTAGAGCTTAACCTTATGTAAGAGTTTAAGCTTTTCAACAGAATTAGAAAAAAGCTTGGCAGAATACAAAATTAAACAAATATATTCTGAATTCATTTCCCATTTTTCATACAAATGAAAATGAGGATCAAATAAGCAGAAATAGAAGCTTTAAAGTAAGTTATTTCTCTAAATTTTGAACCTGTAGGGAATAGAGATGCACCAATGGAGACCATAATCTCATTTTGTAATCTAGCTTGCCATGTAGTCACCCTAAAGGTTGCGTTGTGACAGAATTTGAATAATGTTAAATATGAAAAGTATGTTGGCATTATCTATTCTAACTTGCATATATTTTAAATGAGAAAAAAAGGGTAAGCAATGTATTGAATGCCGCACAGTTAGTAGGAGACTTGGAGTACAACTCTTTCATTCTACTTTACCACTGAGGGGATGTGTTCTTTTGTTTGGGACAGAAAAACCTCACTTTCACCTTCCATCATCCAACTTTCCTCCTCAAAAGAAAAAACCTTTCTGTTTTTCACCACAATGCCACATTCACGGTGCCCTAAGGAGCTTTACTTTACATAAGCCAGAGGAAAGAGCCTGTGAATTTTACTTTTCTACAATTAGATAACTCAGCAAATCCTAAATAACACTTGACTGAGCCCCAGAAGAATCCACCTGCCTTCATGCTGTCCTTTAAGAGTAACATACAAGTGCTGTGAAAGAGGCACATAGTGTAAGAAAAAAAGCAGTTTTATATATATTTACACACTTACAAAACCTGCGTCGTATGTATGTATATATTGCTATGCAGATATAAGTATACCTATATAGATATAGACAGAGCAAAAACCAGTATCACTTTTAATGGAGAATTAGAAGTTTTGCCAATAAAGGCAAGCACACTCAAAGGAATTCCAATATTAAAAATATACTCTATTTTTGGGAGGAATTATCTGATACATTTAGACTAGAGAAGAAAATCAAAGTCACAGGTATTTGAAGTGATGCAACTTTACCTTAAAAATACATATAAATAAACTGAAAAATTATTATTTTGGAATATAAAATAATTTTCGTTAACTAGCTGAGTAAAAAATAATAGGCACACACACACACAAACACACACACACACACACACACACACACACACACACACACATATATATATATTTCAACCATCGAGAAACCATAATGAAAGAAATAGGCCATTTATGATAGTAATAGAGTAAGATGTACTTTCTTTGGAAAATCTTAACAGGAAAAGTAGAAGATATAAGATAAAATGAAATGGGAGACTTGAAAGAGTAGTTGAATAGAAAGGCATTCATTTTCCTGGATTCTGTATTATAAAGATATAAGTTTTCCATAAATGAATCATACTTTTAATGCATTAAAAAGTATGCCAAAATTATTTTTATTTGTAACCAAGCAAGCTAATTATAGGGTTTATTTGTAATAAAAATCTTTCCAGAATTGCCAGGAAGATTCTTTAAAAGAATACTGGGTAGGAACTAGCCCTGAAAGATATTTCAATATGTATATAGTTTTAGAGACCACAGCAAATGAGTACTTATGCACAAAAAAAAAACAAAGAGATCAGTAGAATAGAAGAGAGAACTCAGAACAAATGCCCAAACAGAAAGTTAGTTTATAATAAAGGTAATCTTCTATTCCTGAAGAAATAATTCATTCTTATATAAATAGAAATGGAAAAATTTTCAACCACCTGAAAAAAACAACAATGAATTTGAATTTATTTAATCTATGTCAGTACAAAATAAACATGAGGTGGATAAAATAATTAAATGAAAATAATTAAATGGTAAAAATATAATAAAATTGGAAGATTTTTTTGTAATATCATAGTGGATGAATCTTTTCAAATATAATGCAAAGTTAAGTCTTAAAGTACAGATAACTGACTATACAAAATTTTTAAAATTCTTGCATGAAAGGTGTTATCCAAATTAAAAGTCAGTGGCACACTAAATACAGATATTGTGCTATTTGACAGGCAAAATATAACCCTGAAATTATTATGAGCCATTAGAAATCAATGAAAACCTGTGAAAATTCCTATAGAAAAATGGGCAAAGGATAGTGAAAGTTAGTCTATATAAAAATAAATGTAGAAGATTTAAGCATATGAAAGATGCTGTATAAAAATTCCACTACAGTAAAATTAATTCAAAATTGAAAATGAGACATGATTTTTCAACCCTATGAAAAGTTGATTATACACTGTGTTGATGATGGAATGGGGGTACCTGGGCGCACATAATGAAAACCTGTTTGCAAGGAAATTGCTTTAAATAGGCCAAAAAAAGTCACAGATAACATTTGATACGCATTTCATTTTTAGAATTATATCCTGCAGGTGTTTTCACACTTTAGCACAAGATATTTGTATAAGGGGGGCGCCTGGGTGGCAAAGAGGTTAAGCGTCTGCCTTCGGCTCAGGGCGTGATCCCGGTGTTCCGGGATTGAGCCCCACATCAGGCTCCTCTGCTATGAGCCTGCTTCTTCCTCTCCCACTCCCCCTGCTTGTGTTCCCTTGCTGGCTGTCTCTATCTCTGTTGAATGGATAAATAAAATCTTTAAAAAAAAAAAGATATTTGTATAAGGATATTTATCTCAATATTGTTTATGGTAGCAAAATATGGAAAACAACATAAATGGGTCAGGAGATTATTAGTTAAATAGATTACATATAACCATATATTGGATTTATGTTATTATGGCCATTAAAAAATTAAAAATATCTATAAAAACTGATATCAGTGACAACCAAGATACACGGTTCAGGAAAAATGCAAGTTGTGAAAGAGTGTATATATGATGATACCATTTAGATATTCAGAGATACATCTGAAATGATACATCGGTCATTGTCGACTGGATATTTCTGCAAAAGACTGGAGATACAGACAGAGAGCATTAAAGGGAAACACATTCCCTGTTAATGATTTTCATTATATGAATCTATCACTATGTATATATATATAATGCCTACTAATAAAACTAGTACAAATGTAGGATCTCAGTGATGGAAAAGGCATTGTAAGGAAATGGTTGTGCTGTTTAATCCCTTGGACTTCACTAAGTGATTTTTAAACCTTGAAGTATGAATGCTATCTGTATATGAATGAGTTTTATGAAAGAGCTAAGTATACTGACATTTCCCTGGAAGTATAGTATGAAACAACTCGTGTTAAGAGGATAGGAGAAAAGAGCAACCTAATGAACATAAATTGTTATTTTTAAAAAATATACCATGGATGGCTTACCACATTTTCCCACCTGTACTCAGTATATACTTTGAGTATTATAGGGGAAAATTCTTTCATTCATTCAGGGGGAAGGAGACCCTCCACATTCTAGCCTTGGAGAACTATTATATAACACATTTGGAATCAACACACTGGAAAATATGGGTGCATGATTTATTGGGCTAAAACTTGATAAAAGTGGATTAGCTAAAAGATGATATTCCAATGTGTTTTGAATGACCACATTCCATGTATGATAAATGATGTCAATAAGCAGAAGTCAAACCATTTTCAAAGTACAACCTAATAGATTTCAAATAATTACATTTTATTTTTGCATAGGACTTCATAAGTTTAAAATACTTTCTTATATTATTTTAATTTGCTCCAAACAACTTAACCATAGAAAGGAAGCCAGAGCAAGTATTTCCTGCTCCAATTTATAAATGGAAATGTGAGCCTCATAAAGGTTGTCAATTTTCAAAGTTCATTTGACTGGTAAATGGCAGAACTTAAATGAGTCCCCAGGTTTTAAAAATCTTAGTTCAGTTTTTAGAAACACATTCCTTCTTAGGAAATACAGAGAAAACCCTGTATTCTGATACAGGGACAATTCATAGGGCCATAAAGTTTCACTGAGAGTGCGTTGGTGATAAGATGCCACTAGTCCTTGCTAATACACAGAAGGGCAATTTAAAAAATCTATACATGTAATGCTATTAAGAATGCCAAAGATGCAAGTATTTTGCATTAACGTAACGATAAAAGAGGTCAGTCTCCCACATTTTCATATGTTCACTCTCTCTAGGATTGGAAGAATGTATAATGTTAGCTTCTATCCCTTTTAGTGTTTGTTTTTATGTGAAACATAATTCCAAGAATCTTAATGAATAATATAATCTTCACTTATAATAATCTTTTAGAAACTACATCAAATGTATTAAATTACTTAGGCATTTTTAGTAGATAGTATCCAAACTGAATTAATAAATATAAGCCACTGCCTCCTACTGAAGTATTTAGAAATGCTTGGCTAGCCTTTACGTATAAGGTCCTTTGAAACTACTCTGAAAAATACAATGGAATTGTGACTGTGATTTATTTTCTATTTATCATAACAAATCTGTTTGAGATCAGACTTGTTGTTTTCCTAAGACTCTTCCAAAATAGTGATAGTGAAAGTTATCATCTTAGAGTAGTAGACAAAACAAGGACAAATGTATTCAATGTGAAATTAGAGGGAATCAGTGTCAAACAAATCTGAAGATGTATCTGCATATAAAATCATACACATCTTCACTGATTAATGACTAAGGTAGGGTCCAGATTGCATAAAACCTGGTACCTCAAGAGATTCTTATAGTATAGTTGTCATATTCTCTGTCTTGGTCACTTAGAGACACCATTTAGTGACATGTCCTGGGTATTACCAAGCAATTCCCTGATTAATTCACATGGTTGAGAATATAACTCCAGTATTTCGTTGTAAAGGGACATCTGACCAAAGGAAGGAATGGGGTCTTAAATCTAGTCTAGGTGACAAGTCATGGTCCCTACGTGATTAGGCATGGAGTTTGTCAACCTAGAGAAAGGAGTTTCTTCTTTTTTAAATTTATCAGTGAAAAGATGGTTCCTCTCTTTTTGTTTGGTTTTGGTTTTTGTAATTTATACAAAAGCAGTTGCTATTTTGGTTGAGATATCAGTAAAACTGAGAGGCATTGAAAATACCTAGAGATAGTTATTTTTTATAAATCAGAATAAAGTTAATTATCCCCAGAAACTTCTAGCAAGATGTATAAGGAAAAAAAAGAGAAAGCAAAAACTACTAATATCAATGATGAAATAGAGGACATTAATATAAATTCTGGAGACATAAAATAATTAGGAAATATTAAGGAAAACTTAATGTCAATAAATGAGACAAATGAAATGGAGAAAGTTTTTGAAAAATATAATCTGCCAAAAGTGGTATAAGTAGAAATAAATACCTGAATATTATATCTGTTAATGAAATTGAATTCATATTCAAATACCTTTCCACAAAAAGCCAAGGACCAGATGTCTAAGTGAATTTTATCAATCATTTTTAGAAAAAAAAATCACAAATCATGAAGAAATTTTTTCTAAACATAGAGGGGAAAGAATAATTTCTAGCTCAATTGATGATCCCAGAATAACTCTGATATTAAAGACATTATACAAAAAGAAAAAAACAGAGAAAAATAACCTTCATGAATACAGATGCAAAAAGGAAATATGTCATAACCAAGTAGGATTAATCTGGGTCTGACATTTTAAAATCAATCATTGGGCAAAATGGATGAAAGAGAGTGGGAAGTACATCCTTCCAGTTAAGGAATGAATGTCACAGAATAAAAGGCACAGCATAGGGAATATAGTCAATACTATGGTAATAGTTTTGTATGCTGACAGATGGTGGCTACACTTGTGTTGAACATAGCATAACATATAGAGATGTTGAATCGCTATGTTGTACACCCAAAATGAATGTAACAGTGTTTGCCAACTATATTCAAATAAAAAATAAATAAAACCAATCACTGTAATATGGCACACTAAAGTATAACAATAACTAAAATACAGAGAAAAAAATTGAAAAATATGAACACCTACTCATAAAATTTTTCTCAGTATTTAGAATTAAGGGAACTTTATCACTCTGAAAAAAAGGACATCTATTAAAAATCCACAGCTAACATCACCATTAATAGAAAACATTGAGCATTCCCCTCTTAAATAAAAAAGAAAAGGGTATCTGCTAGGTGCTCACCTCTTCTATTTATCCCTGTACTGAAAATCATTACAAATGCAATGCATAAGGCAATATAAATAATGTTTAAAATAATAAAGATTGAAGAAAATAAAGCTGCAGTTATATATTTAAAAATCATTTGGAATATGCAAAATAATAATTAGAATAATAAATAATATTGGAAAAATTACAGAACATAAGATTAGTATGAAATTAATTTCAGTATACAATTAACAATTTTAAAATAAAAATAATAGCAATTATAGCACAGAGTACATAAAGTAACTAAATCTAATGAAAATGTACAGTATCTCTGCTAAGAACTATAAAACATTTCTAAGAGAAAGAAAGTAGGAACAACAAAAAAAAGATATGCCATATTCATGGACTGTAAGACTTGATACGTAATATCTATTCTTCCTAAATTGTGTGCATATTCAATGCAATCACAACTAAAATCCCGGTAGACTTTAAAAAAGAAAATTAGTAAGTTCATTCTAATATTGATATGGAGATACAAAAGATCTGAAGGAATTTGTCTTGACATTTAAAAACGCAAAACAAAGTTCTGGGGAAGATGGCAGAGTATGAAGCTCCTGGGCTCACCTCAGTATATGAATACAACTAGATAACACCCACATCAGCGTAAATAAACCAGAAAACAAACTGATGACTGGCATAAACATATGCTAAACATAAAGAAGAGGACACATTGAAAATGGTAAGATGGAAGGTTGGAGACACGATTGGGAAACAAGTTGACTCAAGAGATGGTCAATGGGAGGGAGGGCTGCTGCAAGCATGGAGAAAGACAAGTAAACTCCACAATGGGCATCCCAGGCATAATGGACCCACACTGAGTAGATGAACCTGCATAACCTTTGCCTTTGAAAACCAGAGGGGCTTAACTTCATGAGTTTTTACAATTGATGGAGCTTAAACACTCAGAACTTTAAAAAATGATCAAGCTCCACTCTGGGAGAGCTGGAGAAGAAAAGGAAATGGAGTCCCTGTCCTTAAAGAGACAGCATAAAAAATAGCCACACAGAGATACAGTACAGAAACAGTAGTTTGAAAAACACTTGGGGTATATAAGATTTATTTAATAATCTCAGAGCACTTGCTGGAAGGGCAGGGATCACTGGGAGACTTTTTCAAGACCAAAGGAGCTGGCAGGTACCGTTTCCCTTCCCTGCCCCCTGGCCTAGATGCACTGACACCTGTGGGAACCAATGTAGTACCAAAACTCTTCACCTAACTTGCTAACAGGGTGCCCTGCCCATACAAATGGATCTGCTCCCTACAACCTGGCCAGACTTGGCAGTTTACTCAGGCAGCTACAGATCCCCTTCCATAACAGACCAGTGAGTACCTTGCAGGCACTGTGCATCCAACCCGTGTGATCTCCTGTGGACACACCCTCCAACATGCCCATGGCAGGAGTCAATCCAAAATGAGCCTGCAAGCCTGGCAGTGTGCAGCAGCCACAACAAGGACCAGCACCACTCCAAAGTGATTTCTGCCTCAGGAGATGGGAAGATAACCATCCATAACAGTCATACCCAGCAGTGGGCAGGGGACAGACAACTGGTCTGACTGCAGGACCTGCCCACCAAGAAAAGCTTCTCAGGGAACAACACAGGGAGAGTGCCCTGTGGTTCAGAATTACAGAAACTCTAGTAAATGCATGGTATGATTCAATTCAAGCCCAAGGTGGCCCCAGACTGTCACAATAACAACACAGGTACAAAACCTGTCCAAAACAGGCAAAGAGAGTCAAAACAGATGATAGGACTGAAGGCAAAAATGGCTTAGCCAAAATAGTGCGGTGAATGCAACACACATAGGAGATAACCCTTGAAGCACCTGGATCTGATGAACAGGGGATATTGCACTGCAGGGGACTATAGGAACTCTTCTTAATAATGCCACAACTTTCAAGACCAAGTGACGTAGGTGACTTTCCTAATGCATAGAATAGAAGCAGAGACTTAAGACAAAATGATGAAACAAAGGAATATTTCCCAGATGAAATAACAGGACAATATTACAGCAAGAGAGCTAAATGAAGCAGATATAAATACTATGCCTAATGGAGAAACTAAAGTCATGGTCACAAAGATACTCAGTGGGCTTGAGAAAAGAGTGGAGGACCTCAGTGAGACCTTCAACAGAGAGACAGAAAACATAAAAAAAGAACAATGAAAGCTAAAGGACTCACTAACTGAAATTAAAAATATAATACAAAGAATAAAGAGTAGACTAGAGGAAACAGAAGAACAGATAAATGACCTGGACAACAGAGTAGTGAACAAGTGAAAGAAAAAAGAATAAGAAAAAATTAGATCAAGGGAACTCAGTGACATCAAGTATAAAAACATTCATATTACAGGAATTCCAGAAGGAGAAGAGAGAAAAAGGGGCAGAAATTGTATTTGAAGAAATAAAAGCTGTAAACTTTGCAAATCTGGGAAGGAAACAGAAATCCTGATCCAAAAGGCACAGAGAGCCCCTTACAGAATCAACCCAAGGAGGTCCATACCAAGACACACTAATGAAAATGGCAAAAAGTAGTGATAAAGAATTTTCAAAGCAGGAAGAGAAAAGAAAACAGTTACATACAAGTGAAACCCCATAAGGCTATCAGGTTATTTTTTAGTAGAATCTCTGCAGGCCAGAAAGGAGTGACATGATATATTCGAAGTGCTAAAAAGGAAAACAAAAAACAAAACAAAACAAAACCCGCAACAAAGAATACTCTATCCAGCAAGTCTATCACTCAGAATAGGGGATAAAGATTTTCCCAGGCAAACAAAAGTTAAAGGGATTCATCACCACTAAACCAGCCTAACAAGGAATGTTAGAGGGGACTCTGTGAGTGGAAAGGAAAGACAATAAGCAAGAGTAAGAAAAAAAGTAGGCCATACAGAAGCAGTAAAATGAAGTATATTTATAAAAGTCAAAGGATTCACAATATAAAAGAACAGAAGGAATGGTAACATATACCTAAACTGTGGGGCAGGAAGAAGAGTAAAAATTTAGTGCTTTTAGAATTGGTTCAAACTTATGTAACCACCACCTTAATATAGACTGCTGTATGCTTAAGATATTGGGAATAAATCTAATGGTAACCACAAATCAAAAACCAGATATGTTAAAATAAAGAGAAAGGAATCCACACATATCACTACAACAAGCCACCAAACTGTGAAAGAAAAGAGCAAGAGAAGAATAGAGAAGAACAAAAACAACCAGAAAACAAGTAACAAAATGGCAATAAGGACATACCTATCAATAATAACTTTGACTTTAAATGGACTAAATGCTCCAATCAAAGGACAGGGGGTGACAGAACAGATAAAAATGCAAGACCACTCTACATGCTGCCTACAAGAGAATCATATCAAACCTAAAGACACATGCAGATTGAAAATGAATGGATGGGAGAGCATTTATCATGCAAAAGGAAGTGAAGAGAAAGCCATAGAGGCAAAACCTACATTGGACAAAATAGACTAAAACAAAGACTGTAACAAGAGACAAAGAAGGACCCTGTGTAATCATAAAGAGAACAATCCAACAAGAAGATATAACAATTATAAAAATTTATGCACCCAACATTGGAGCACACAAATACACAAAGCAACTAATAACAAACATGAAGAAAGTAATCTATAGAAACTCAAAAATCAGAGGGGACTTTAACACCCCACTTACACCAATGTATCGATCATCCAAACAGAAGATAAACAAAGAAACAGGGGCTTTGAATGATGCAATGGACCATGGATCTAACAGATATATTCACAACATTCCATCCTAAAACAGCAGAATACACATTCTTATCAAGTATACATGAAACATTATCCAGAAAGGATCACGTTAAGCCCCAAAACAAGTCTCAACAAATTCAAAAAATTCAGATCACGCCATGAATCTTTTCCAACCAAAATGCTATGAAACTAGAAATCAATGACAAGAAAAAAAAGTGAAAAGAATGCAAATATATGGATGTTAAATAACACACTACTAAACAATGAATGGGTCAAACAAGAATGAAAGAGGAAATAAATAAAACACATGGAGACAAATGAAAATGAAAACAGAACAGCCCAACATCTTTGGGATAAAATAAAAGCTGTTCTAAGAGGAAAGTTTATAGCAATGAAGGCCTACCTCAACAAGAAAAATCTCAAATAATAACAAAACATTACACCTAAAAGAACTAGAAAAAGAACAAACAAAACCCAATAGAAGGAAGAAAATAATAAAACTTAGAGCAGAAATAAATGACATACAAACTATAAAAAACAATAGAACAGATTAATGACCAGAAGCTCATTCTTTGGAAAGATAAAATTGATAAACCTTTAGCCAGCCTCATCCAAAAAGAAAAAAAAGAAAGAAAGAAACAGAACTCAAATTAACAAAATGAGAAATGAAAGAGGAGAAATAAAGTGACACCACAGAAATACGAAGGATTAAAGTAGAATATTATGGAAATTACATGCCAACAAATTGGAAACCTAGAAGAAATGGAGAAATTCCCAGAAACATGTAACTCCTTCCTGTATCAGAAGAAATAAAAAAAAAATTGAACAGATCAATTACCAGCAATGAAACTGAATCAGTAATCAAAAAATTCCCAAGAAACAAAAGTCCAGGGACAGATGGATTCACAGGTGAATTCTACCAAACATTCAAATATTTTTCTCAAACTATTCCAGATATTACAAGAGGAGGGAAAACTTCCAAATTCATTCTATGAAGCTAGTATCACCCTGATACAAAAACCAGATAAAGACACTACAAAAGAGAGAGAGAGAACTATAGGCCATTATATCTGATGAATATAGATGCAAAAATCCTTAACAAAATATTAACAATCAAAAAATACATTAAAAAAAAAAACGTTCACCACAATCAAATGTGATTTATACCTGGCTTGCAAGGGTGGTTTAATATTCTCTCATTCATGATAAAAAAAACCCTCAACAATGTAGGACTCAGGGAACATACCTCAACATAATAAAGGTCATACATAGAAAAATCCTAGCTAACATCATACTCAAAGGTGAAAAACTGAGAGCTTTCCCCCTAAGATCAGGAACAAGATAAGAATATCCACGCTCACCATTTTATTCATCATAGAAGTCCTAGTCACAGCAATCAGACCAGAAAAAGAAACAAAGTGCATCCATATGGGTAAGGAAGAAATAAAACTGTCACTATTTGCAGATGTTATAATATTATATATAGAACATCCTAAGGACTTCAGCAAAAAACTACTAGAACTAATAAATGAATTTAGTAAGATCACAGGATACAAATCAATACACAGATATCCATTGCATTTCTATACACTAATTATGAAGTAGCAGGATGAAAAATTAAGAAAACAGTTCCATTTATAATTTCACCGGGGGTGCCTGGGTGGCTCAGTCATGAAGCATCTGGCTTTGGCCCAGGGAGTGATCCCAGGATTCTGGGATCAAGCCCCGCATCAGGCTCCCTTCTCTGCTGGGAGTCTCTTCTTTCTCTCCCACTCCCCCTGCTTGTGTTCCCTCTCTTGCTGGCTGTGTCTCTGTCAAATAAATAATATCTTAAAAAAAAAATTCACCAAAGATAATAAAATACCTAGGAATAAACTTAATCAAGGATATAAAGACCTGTACTCTAAAAATCATAAAACATTAAGAAAAGAAATAAAGAAGACACAATCAATTGGGAAGATATTCCATGCTCATGGATTAGGAGAAAAATATTGTTACAATGTCTATACCACTCAAAGCAATGTACAGATTTAATGCAATTCCTATCAAAATACCAGTAGCATTTTTCACAGAACTAGAAAAAACAACCCTAAAATTTGTATGGAACCACAAAAGGCTCCCAAAGCCAAAGAAATCTTGAAAAGAAGAGTAAAACTGGAGGTATGACAATGCCAGATTTCAAGATATTCTACAAAGTGGTAGTAATCATTACAGTATGGTACTGGCACATAAAAAGACACATAGATCAATAGAATAAAATAAAGAACTCAGAAATAAACCCACAATTATGCGGTCAATTAGTCTATGACAAGGGAGGCAAGAATAAACAATGGCAGAAAGTATCTCTTGAACAAATTGTGTTTGGAAAAATGGACAGCTATATGAAAAGAATGAAACTGGACCACTTTCTTACACCATACACAAAAAATAAACTCAAAATGGATTAAAAACCTAAATGTGAGCCCTGAAACCATAAAAGTCTAAGAAAAGATAGACATTTATTTCTCTGAAATTGGCCATAGCAACATTTTTTCTAAATATGTCTACTGAGGCAAAAGAAACAAAAGAAAAAATGAACTACTGAGACTACAACAAAATTAAAAGCTTTTGCACAACAAAGGAAATAATCAATAAAAGTAAGAGGCAACCTACTGAATGGGAAAAGATATTTGCAAATGATGTATCCAGTAAGGGGTTAGTATCCATGATACATGAGAATTTATACAACTGAACATCACAAAAACAATCCAATTAAAATGGGTAGAAGATCAAAAAAAAAAAAAAGGGCAGAAGACATGAAGAAAAATTTCTCTGAAGAAATCATACAGATAGCCAACAAACACATGAAAAGATGCTGAACATCACTAATCAGGGAAATGCAAACAAAACCCACAATGAGATACTACTTTATACAGAATGATTAAATCAAAAACACAGACAAGTACTGCACCATTGGCAGGAATGCAAATGGATGCAGCCACTGTGGAAAATGGTATGGACATTCCTCAAAAATTAAAAATAGAACTAATCTATGATCCAAGAATTGCACTGCTAGGTATTTACCCAAAGGATAAGAAAACACTAATTCAAAAACATATTTATCCCTCTGTTTATTGCAGCATTATTTACAATAGCCAAATTATGGAAGCAACCCAGGTGTCCATCCAAAGATGAATGAAGAGCCATGTATATAAATGTATACATGTGATACACACACACACACACACACACACACACACACACACATACAATGGAAATATTAGGCATAAAAAGAATAGAATAGAATATTGTCATTTGCAACAAAACATGAATGGATCTAGAGGGTATAATGCTGTGTGAAATAAGTGAGTCAGGGAAAGACAAAACCATATTATTTCACTCATTATGTGGACTTTGAGAAACAAAAGAAACAAACAAAAGAGACAAACAAAGATCCTTAAATATAGAGAATAAACTGATGGTTAGCAGAGAAGAGGTGGCTGGAGATAATGGGTTAAATAGGTGAAGGGGATTAAGTGTACACTTATTGTTATCAGCACAGAGTGATGTAAAGAATTGTTGAATCACTATATTGTATACCTGCAACTAATATGCACTGTATGTTGATTATACTGGAATTAAAACACACACACACACGCACACAGTTGGATGATTTAAACTTCCTGATTTCAAGACTTTCTATCTAGCAACTGCACCAGTGTTGTATTGGGTCTAAGGATAAAAACATGGATCAATGGAGCAAAGAACATCTCAACCCACATATATCTTTTCACTTTATTTTTTTACAGAAAGTAGTAAGTCAATTCTATAGATTAGGGAAAAGAGAGCAAGAGTTTAACATGTCCAAACACATTGGGTAATTTAAGCAAAATAATTTAAACAAAATTTGTATGAGAGACCATCTTTTTTCATGCAAATTTAACAATAAATATAATCTAGATTGAAACATCGCAAATTTTAAATTAGTTAATCTGGCTCAATTTCTAGAGGAGAATAACCAAGAGTAAAGATTTTTGATTCCCTGAATATTTTACAAATATACATAAATGAATAATCAGTCTGATTAATTTCAGAATGTTGAATGCCCATCTAATATATCTCATTGGCTAATTAAATGAATTTATAACCCTTCTTTACTAGTACATATGCCATTGTGTATTATATCAATAAATGTAGTCATTACCACAATATAATACTATGCCACACTTGTTAGAACAAGTTTGTTAACAAAAAAGACAGAAAGCGAATATTATGAGATATTCCCCTTAATTTTCTGCCAGCACCCATCAATGTACAAATCAAAACAACAGCTTTCAATACTAACATATTCCAGTAATATGTTTAATTTTGTCTATGTCAAAATGCTGTGAAGCATCTCCTAAAATATGTTTTTATTATATGTTAAGGTTTAGAAACATGACTTACAGCATACCTTTGTTTTTAAATGCATATGCACAGGTTGGCTGGGAAGATAGCAGGGTAGGAGGATTCTAAGCTTGCGTCATCCGAAGGATACAACCAGGTAACATTCACATTAACATAAATAGCCCAGAATACTCTCTGAAGACTGGCAGAACAAACTCCAGAACAAAATGTAAAGAAGTCACACTAGAAAAGGTAGGAAGGCTGAAGATGTGGCCTGGGAATGAAATAGACCTTAGCTGTCCACGGTGGGGAGGTAGGTGGTGGCATGCAGAAGGGTGAAAAGCAGACTTTCACACTGGGGAGCCCATGAACAGGGAGGACAAATCCCCATAACCTCTGCTTTTGAAAGTGAGGGCCTTCTCATGAGTTCTTTCATAAGTTTCTTTTGTGGGACTTAAACCCTGGAATTTAAAAAATCATCAGGATGAGCTCTGGGAGAGCAGGGAGGTTAGTAGGAAGCAGAGTCCCTGCCCTTAAAGAGACAAGAGGAAAAATAGCCGATGCAGATACAGCTTAGAACCAGCAGTTTGAAAAACACCAGGGGCAGACAGGAGGGAGAGTGATTTACTCAACTCAGAGACAGGAAAAACAGGGAGACCCTTCCAGCAACAAGGGAGCTGGCAGGCACCATTAACCAACCCCACCACCACCACCTTCCAGCATAAATAAGGGCCACCTCTGGGAACGAGCACTATGCCCATACTGTTAACCTAACATGTTTTCACCAAGCATTGCTACCCCTCCCCCCCATGACTTCCAGGGATTCACCCTTCCCATTCAAGCTTGCCTTGGGCCTCTCCTCCAGAAGACCAGTGCAAACCCTGCCAACACCACATCTCCTGACCCACATGTTTTGCAGAACCTCAGTTCTGGTGGCAGTGGGGGCAGGTCTCATTTTGCAAGCAGACCATCACACACCTTTTAAAATGCACTCTTTCCCTGCTGGGGACCAAACACTGCCCAAAATAGGCAATAAGAGACTCTGCAGACAACGGGACTGAAGAAAAAAGGGGCTAAGGCTCAACAGCTGAGCATATGTAACACACATAAGAGACATTCCCTGAAGCACCAGGCCCCGGGAACCACCAGGGAAGAGGTGACACTGTACTGCAGGGCACTATAGGACTTCTTCTTAAGGCTATTATCATTAAGAGCACGAGAAGTAGCTGATTTTCCTAACACACAGAAGCAGACATGCAAAGTCAGACAAAATGAGGAGACAGAGAAATATCTCCCAAACGAAAGAACAGGACCAAACCACAGCAAGAGACTTTAGTGAAACAGATATATGTAATATGCCTGATAGATAATTTAAAGTAATGATCATAAAGATACTCACTGAACTTGAGAAAACAGTAGAGGACATCATTGAGAAACTTAACAGATTTTAAAAAGAACCCATCAGAGAAAAGAATATAATAAATGAACTTTAAAAATACACTTGATGAAAAAACAGCAGACTAGATAAAGCAAAGGAAGCACTGATGATCTGGAAGGCAGAGTAATGGAAAGTAATCAAGCTGAGCAAAGAGGAGGAATGAAAACTATGTAAATTGAGAATAGTCTTAGAGAACTCGGTGACTCCATCAAGTGAAATATCATCTGCCTTACAGAGATCTCAGAAGGATGAAAATTTACTTGAAAAAATAATAGCTGGAAAATTCCTTAATCTGGGGAAGGAAACAGATATCCAGTTCCAGGAGGCACAGAGATCCCCCACCAGAATTCAATGCAAGGAGGGCTACATCAAAACACACAGTAATTAAAGTAACAAAAAAGAGCAATAAAGAAAAAAAATTAAAGTAGGAAAAGAAAATAAGACATTTACATAAAAGGGAAACCCCATAAGGCTACAGTAGAGTTTTTTTTTTTAAAGATTTTATAGATTTATTTGACAGAGAGAGAGACAGCCAGCGAGAGAGGCAACACAAGCAGGGGGCATGGGAGAGGAAGAAGCGGGCTTCCCAGCGGAGCAGGGAGCCCAATGTGGGGCTCGATCCCAGAACCCTGGGATCAGGTCCTAAGCTGAAGGCAGATGCTTAATGACTGAGCCACCCAGGCGCCCCAACAGTAGAGTTTTCAGCAGAACCTTTCTGAGCCAGAAAGGAGTGGCATGATATATTCAAAGTGCTGAATGGGAAAAATTAGAAGCTAAGAATAATCTATTCAGCAAGGCTATCATTCAGGATAGAAGGACAGATAAAAACATTCTCAGACAAAAATAAAGAAACAAAAAACGGAAAGGAATTCTTGACCACTAAACCAATCCTAAAAGAAATTTAAAGGGGACTTTGAGTGGAAAGGAAGGGTCATGACTGATAATATGAAAAATCAAAAACACAAAAGCAGTAAAAATAAATGTTTCTGTAAAAATCAGTCAAGGGGTTCATAAAATAAAATGATGTAAAATATGACACTATATACTTAAAACATTGTGGAGAGAGAGTAAAGAATGGGTTCAAACTGTGAATGCCCATCAACTTAATATAGGCTGCTACAGGCAGAAGATGTTATGTGCAAGCCTAATGGTAATCACAAGTCAAAAAGCAGTAATATAAAAGAAAAGAATAAAGAGAAAGGAATCCAAGTATATCACTAAAGAAAGCCAACAAACCATGAAAGAGAAAAGGATCAGAAAAAAGCTACAAAGAAGCATAAAACAGGTAACAAAATGGTAATAAATACATACTTATCAGTAATTACTCTGAATGTAAATGGACTAAACTCATGAATCAAAAGACATAGGGTGATAGTAAAAATAAAAAACAAAAAACAAACAAACAAAAAGACCCATCTATATGCTGCCTATAAGAGACTCATTTCAGACTGAAAAACACCTGCAGATTGCAAGTGAGGTGATGGACATTTATTATGCAAATAGATGTCAAAAGAAAGCCAGTGTAGCAATACTTATATTTGACGAAATAGACTTAAAACAAAGACTGTAAGAAGAGACAAAGAAGGGCACTATATAATAAAAAAAGGAACAATCCAGCAAGAGAATATAACAATTATAAATATTTATGCACCTAACATGGGAACACCCAAATACATAAGAGTTAAAAACAAACAGGAAGTAACTGATAGGAATGCAATAACAGTAGAGGACTTTAATACTACCCAAACAGAAAATCAATAAGAAAACAGTAGCTTTGAATGACACCCTGGACCAGATGAAGTTAATAGACATATTCAGAACATTCTAAAAAAAAAAAAAAAAAAAAAAAAAACAAAAAACCAGAAACAAAACAAAACAAAAACAAAAAAGAACATTCCATCCTAAAATAGCAGACTACACATTCTTTTCAAGTGCACATGGAACATTCTCCAGAATAAATCACTATAATCCTGTAAAACAAGGCTCAACAAATTCAAAAAAACTGAAGTCATACTATGCATATTATCTGACCACAACACTATGAAACTAGAAATCAACCACATGAAAGAAACTCAGAAGACCACAAACACATGGAGGCTAAATAACACGCTACTGAACAATGAATGGGTTAACCAAGAAATCAAAGAAGAAATAAAAAATTACATGGAAACAAATGAGAATGAATATATAATGACCTGAATTCTTTGGAATATAGCCAAAAGAGGAAAGGTTATAGCAATACAGGCCTACCTCAAGAAATAATAACAATCTCAAAAAACAACCTAACCTTAACACCAACAGGAGCTAGAAAAAGAAGAAACAAACAAAACTCAACTACAGTAAAAGGCAAAAAATAATAAAGATTGGAGTAGAAATAAATGGCATAGAAACTAAAAAAAGAATAGAACAGATCAATGAAGCCAGGAGCTGTTTCTTTGAAAAGATCAACAAAATTGATAAGCCGCTAGCCAGGTTCATAAAAAAAAGAAAGAGAAATAGAGAAAGAGGGAGGATCCAAATAAGCAAAATCACTCATGAAAAAGGAAAAATAACAACCAACATCACAGAAATACAACTGTAACAGAATATAATAAAAACCTATATGGCAACAAATTGGACAACTTAGAGGAAATTGATAAATTCCTAGAAAGATATACCCTACCAAAATTAAAGAGGAAGAAATAGAGAATTTGAACAGACAAGTTACCATCAATGAACTTGAATCAGTTTTCAAAAACTACCCAAAAAACCCCAAAAGTCCAGGGCTAGACGGCTTCACAGGTGAATTCTACCAAACATTTAAAGAAGCAATAATAACAAATCATTATAAAATACTGATGAAAGAAATTGAAGATGACACAAAGAAGTGAAAAGACATTCCATGCTCAGGGGTTGGAAGAACAAATACTGTTCAAATGTCTGTAATATTCAAAGCAATCTACAGAATGCAATTCCTATCAAAATACCAACAGCATTTCTCACGGAACTAGAAGAAACAATCCTAAAATTTGTAAGGAACCACAAAAGACCTCAGAGAGCCAAAACAATCTTGGAAACGAAAAATAAACTGGAGATATCGTAATTCCAGATTTCAAGTTATACTACAAATCCACAGTAATTAAAACAGTATGGTAATGGCATAAAAACAGACACATAGATCAACGGACTGGAAAGGAAAACCCAGAAAAAACCCACAATTATATTTTGACAAAGTAGGAATGGATATACAATGGGAAAAAGACAGTCTCTTAAATGGTGTTGGGAAAACTGGATAGTCACATGCAAAAGAATGAAACTGAATTACTTTCACCACACACAAAAATAAGATCAAAATGGATTAAGGACCTAAATGTGAGGCATGAACCCATAAAAATCCTTGAAGAGAGCACAGGCAGTAATTTCTCTGACATCAACCAGAAGCAACATTTTTCTAGAAATGTCTCTTGAGGCAAAAGAAATAAAAGCAAAAATAAACTATTGGGACTACATCAAAATCAACTTTCTGCACAGTGAAGGAACCAGGCAACCTACCGAATGGGAGAACATATTTGCAAATGACATCCAATAAAAGGTTAGTGTCCAAAATATATAAAGAACTTACACAACTCAATACCCCCCAAAACAAATAATCTAATTAAAATAATGTAATTAATCTAAATAAAACACGAACAGACATTTCTCCAAAGAAGACACACAGGTTGCCAAAAAACACATGAAAAGATGCTCAGCATCACTCATCCTAGGGAAATGCAAATCAAAACTACAATGAGGTATCACCTCACACTTGTCAGAATGGCTAAAATCAAAACCACAAGAAACAACAAGTATTGTACCATTGTGGGAATGTAAATGGGTGCAGTCACTGTGGAAAACAGTATGGACATTCCCCCAAAATTAAAAATATAATTACCCTATGATCCAGGAATCACATTACTGGGTATATATCTAAAAAATATAAAACACTAATTCAAAGGGATACATGTACCTCTATGTTTACTGCAGCCTTATTTATAAGAGTCAAACTATGGAAGCAGCCCAAGTGTCCACTGATAGATGAATGAATAAAGAGGAGTTGATACACACACACACACACACACACACACACACACACACACACACACACAGTGGAATATTATTCAGCCATAAAAAAGAATGAAATCTTGTCATTTGCCACAACATGGACAAGAGCTAAAGATTATAATGCTAAGAGAAATAAGTCAATCAAGATAAACACTGTACGATTTCACTCATGTGTGGAATTTAAAAAACAAAGCTAAGGAGCAAAGAGAAAGAGAGAGGGAGAGAGAGAGAGGCAAACCAGAAACAGGCTTTTAACTACAGAGCACAAACTGATGGTTACCAGAGGGGAGGTGAGTGGGGGGATGGGGGAAATAGGAGCTGGGAGTAAAGAGAACACTTACCAAGATGAAAAATAAAATAAATAAACACATAATTATTAGTTTTTCTTTGGCTGAATTAAAAAAATATATTGTTTGCAAATTAGGAATCAAAAGCCATTCTTAGATAATACTCTCCAAAAGGAATCTTAATTGACTTTATTTTGTATTCAAATCATATTTACTAATTCAATGGATATTTACTGAGTACTTCTAGTGACTTTAGGTTAGGGCAATAAGCATGAGCAAGAGCTGTTTCATGGAATACAATGTAATGAAACTGTTAAATAAAATAAATGTATCTATGAAATAAAAACTGAATCAACACCAAAAAGCAAATAATCTGATTTAAAAATGGGCAGAGGACCTAAATGGAAATTTTTGCAAAGACAGCATACAAATGGCCAATAGACACAGGAAAAGATGCTCAACAGCACTAATCACCAGGGAAATACAAACCAAATCCACAATTCCTCACACCCGTCAGAATGGCTGGTATCAAAAAGACAAGAAGTAAGTGTTGACAAAGATATGGAGAAAGGGGAACCCTCGTGCACTGTTGGGGGGGAATGTAAATTGGTGCAGCCACTTTGGAAAACAGTATGGAAATTCCTCAAAAAATTAAAAATAGAATCATCATGTGCTCCAGTAATTCCACTACAGGGCCTTTACCAAAGAAAATAAAAACACTAATTCAAGAAGATATAAAGATATATGTTCCCCATGTTTATTGTAGCATTATTTATAATAGCCAAGATAGATGAACGGATAAAGAAATGTGATATATCTATAAATATACATACATATTTACACACACACACACACACACAAATTACTGTACCACAAAAAGGAATGAACTCTTACCATTTGCAACAGCATAGATGGACTACTAAGTGAAAGCAGAGAAAGACCGATACCATATGATTTGATCTATATACGAAATCTTAAAAAAATGAACAAAGAAAAAGCAGAAGCAGTCCCATAAATACAAAGAATAAACTGGTGGTTGCCAATTCCAAGCAGTATCACTGTTTCCTTCCTCAGTTCTCAAATTTAATATCTCCTTAATTGTTATTTGAATCCAGCATCACAGACCAAATATGCTATACGTTTTTATGACTACTCCCCAAACTTTTAGATACAAAACCCTTCATCATATACTTAAAAGAGACATTTTTATTTTAAAGGACATTTCATTTATTTTTGATTTTCGCGGGGGAGGGGGTGAGTACTGCTGGCACCTGATATACATTTAATAAAATGTTTTGTTTTCTCGATTAAAATAGAAGTCAGAGAAAGCGTTTCTCTTTATTCTAACTGAAGGTGTTGTATCTTAAATTTTATATAAAAATTACAAAAAGGACAAAAATATTGAGATAAATATATCAACAAACTTTTTTTAAACCGATTTTGGAGTCTCTTAAAAATAAGTGTTATTCCTACACCAATTATTTTTTCCTTTCATGCTGAGTACACATCACTGAAGCCCCTGAATTGCTTCCATTCCTCCAAAATACTGTTTCAATGCCAATGAAATTAAATGGAAGATTAAGGAATATTTCCTGCCTTACTAATGCCAATTTTTTCTCTTAAAAGTTTCAAGTCAGGCTATATACAAGCATTAACTCAGTTTCCACAGCAACACCCCCCACCAAGGTCCTACCTCGATGTATGTAAAATGCAAGCATGTGACACCATTTTGGTCCCACAGCCTTGATTTACTATATTTGTAATCCTAAATTTACAGACTATCCTCAGAGAATGTTATCATTTTCCTCAGTACCAATTTTTACCATAAAGAACCATGTGTTTGACCAATCTGCTCTTCAGAGAATCTTTGCATCTGACTGGCCTTTGGGGGTAATATTTGCTTATTGCTTACAAAGTATGGCAAGAGTCAAACAGTTCTTCATTCTTCCCCATTAAAAATAAGTGCCACCTTACTTTTAATACTGTAATGTCCTAAGGGAAATGTATGTTGTCTTTCAGTTTTAACTTGCTCAGAATGCTTGGATAGACATTAGTGAACACTACATGAACTTCTGTATTATGAGCATTGTGTTTTATGATAAATTTCCAGCTGTGTTGTTTTTTCCTTTTAAATCAGTTAAATATAGCTGTCTTTGTGTTTCTGACTTTTTGAGTCTTCAAAGGCTATAATTTGGAGTTTCAGATAAGCTTTTAATGTGTTTAATTTAGTTAGTAATCTAAATTTCTGTTGGATTCTTCAATAATAAATGCAATGATGGGGGTCATCAAACAAAGATGCATTTTGCCTCCATCTAAGAGGTTTGAAGAAATTGCTTGGAAATTAATACCTAGGTTAATAACTATGATGTTGCCATATATGCACTATCTATTAATGTAATTTGACAACTTCTTACCGTTTGCGTAATTACTTGTGACACATAGTAATACACTCGAAGTACAAATAGATATTTCAGGGATAAGGAATCAAAATCTGAGAGGTATGTCTCTAGAGTCCTTCATTTACTTGTAGTTGAAATTAGAGAATGCTATAGTTGTTTCATATTCTTTTGTAATACACATATACATAATTATTGTGCAATAGTAGTTTAATACATATATATTTTCATACTGCTTAAAGTCCACTATTGTAACTGTTTCTTCCTTTACAATTAATTTACCTTGAAAGATAATATAGCATTACTGAAAATTCTTGTTAAGACCAGATGTATTTTTAGCAACATTCTATTTTTGTGAAACTTTAAAAGTAAGTTTATTGCTATTTCTCTGCAATCAAATGAATGTGGTCTGTAATACAAAATCTTATTTATAGAGAATATGTAGCTTCACAGGAGGAAATGTGATCTTCAGCTTCGAATAGGTAGGGGTTCATATTTTGAGTCTGACTCTTCCTAGATGAGTGTTATTTAATCTCTCCAAGCCTAAGAATTCTTCACTTGTAAAGCTTTGAGCTTTAGATAATGCACTCATATACTAATAAATTACTCAACTGTATCAGCATTATACTAACAAATATAAAATAGGAGACTTTTGACCAGAAATCCTCTTCTACCACTTCCTAAATGCATGATCTTGGCCTTAGGTTAAATGGGAATGTAAATATTTACCTTGAAATCATTTAGAGACAATATAAGTAAAATAAATAGCACCAATAGAACAGCAAAGGAGATGTTCAGTAAGAAAGAACAATTTCCATAAAACAACACTTGTATTCTTTTTCATAACAACAATAACCTTTAAACTCCAGGAGCTCAGAGCCTCTGATCCACTCTATGTGTATGAAATAATCATAACCCCTTGTGTTGTAAACTATTAATTTCACTGTCTCAGTTGCATCTCTTAATTAGCCAATACACTTGATGAGGGCCTTATTTGAGGATTTCTCACAATGTCTAGCACAGAACTTGGTTAAAGTAGGAGTTCAATAAACTACTTACTGATCAGTTTGACTCTAATAGGAGCAATTTAAACTTTAAAATGTTTTACATTGATTTTGGGTATATGCAATTATGTCAGGGCTCCCAAGACCATCCTTAAACCAGCTGATTTACTACAAGGATTCCTAGGACTCAGAAAAACTGTTTTACTCATGGTTATAGGACATTGCAGGGAAAGGATACAGATTAAAATCAGCAAAGGGAAAGTTGAGGTAAAAGCTGGAAGAGACTGTACACAAGTGCTCAGTGGTGTCCGCCCCCCAGTAGAGTCACATGAGCACTTGCTCAGTTCTCCTAGCAAAAACATGAGACTTGACACATATGACAATATGACATATATATGAAGCATTCCCAGCCATAGAAGTTGACCCAGTCCTTGTGCGCAGTTTTTTATTAGGGATCACTCACCTAGGCATGTAGTACCTGCTACTCAGATTCCAGTCTTACCACACTCCACTTCCCCAGACATAAAGCAGGTGTTCACCATAAATCACATTGTTAGGATAAACTAATCTGGTCAAGTTGGTGGGGCATGACTCAATGCCTCAGGCGTACAAGAACAGGTATTTACCATCAATACAGTGTGACCTAAGGAAGGCATCAGTCATACAAAATCATTCTTCTCAAGCAGAATATGTCAAGGTCTAAGAGGTTATACCCCCACGAGTCTACCAAAGGCTAGTCCTGAAGACAAAACTTTCCTGGAAATGTGCAGACTGTTAGGTTAACACTTCCTTGCCCCATAATGCATTCATATAATGGAAATTTAAAAAATACATAAGGGCATTAATTGGAAATTATTCCTCCTACTGTTTCTTCATTCACCTAGTTCCCCTGAACATAGTAAAAAGTAATCTTAGTTTCTGATGTGTTCTTTGAGATACTTGTATACATATTCCTCTTTTTACATAATTTTCTATGAAATTTTTGGTATTTATTTTAATTAACAGTGTATCTTATAAATCTTTCCATATTAGCACATAAACAACCTCATTATGTTCTATGACTGCATAATTTTCCTTTTGTTATTATACCATAATTGATTTAAACCCATCCTTCATTTATACATAGATAGTTTCCAATATTTTGCCTTAGAAAGAATGATTCAATGACTAATCAATGTACATATGACATTTTAAAACCATGTGAGTATATCTGTAGGATAAATTCTTACAAGTAGAGGTTTTGGGTCAATTTTGATATATATTTCCAAATGGACTCCCATTAAAGTTTTGCTAATTTGCACTCAAACCAGGCTGTGATTATAACACTTAATCAAAGATTACAAAGATTATAAATTTCTAAATATCAGCAACATTCTAAAGTATAAATATGAAGCATTATATTACCACTGAAGAAAGCAAATCTTGGCAAGAACAATTTAATATAGTATTAAGTAGAGCATTAATATGAAAATAGAGATCTAAGGGGGAGTGCTTGGATCTTTTTTGTTTTGTTTTGTTTTGTTGAATTCTGTAACTTCTCTTATATCAGAAAATGAGAGCACTATTATAGATGTTTTTGTCATCGAATTTTCAAGTCTTGATCTCTCTCTCAGTCAGATGTGACTGAATAAATGAAGTAATAGTTGTGTTCAGGTCAGATGACTAGACAAGAAGGAATAAATTACTGTGAACTTTAAATTTGGCCATTAAAGTGATTGTTGAGATTAAAGCTTCATGAAGCTGTGTAGTTTCCTGCAAGTAGAATCCTTGCCTAGAAAGAGAAGATTTTTTTTTTTCCCCTAAATGAAGCTGGGGGAAAAAAACCTATTTTAAATATAGTAGAATCACATTTTCAACTAATTTTAGCTAGAGTGTGAAGAAAACATTTCAGGAAGATACACTCCTACTGTCTTCATTTTGATGACATATGCGGCCATTTTGTGCGGTCCTATGGTTTTTGTCATGACAATGGTTTCTTTTTTTTCCCCCTTGTCATTGTCATTTCTGACACAAGAACAAGACATCAGAATTTTAATATCATGTATATATTTTCAGTGATTCTGGCTAAGCTAAATTGCCAGCAGGCTACATTATTGTAATTCTCTCTTTGCAAGTCTCACAGCTGCAAGGTTTCTTGTTCATGACAAGTTTCATGAACATATTTCTCCTTGTTGGAGCTTCCCCTAGACTGGATGGCTACCTGTGGCATATTTTATGAATTGTAAAGGAAATCACTTAAAGGCTTTTATACTTTGAGATTTTTTTTCACTCCGATGATTTGTATGTATCAAGTCTTTTGCACCTAACTTAGGTTCAGCTTTTTGAATTTTAAAGAGCTTATCAGTAGGAGGCATTTTATTTTTTGTATTTAATTCCATCAGACAGAAGAAATAACACATTTAATATCTCCAGAGCTAGAAACTTAATCAAATTAATTATTGTGATTCTTTGCTTTTTTATCTAAAGCAATTGTGAGGGTTTTTTAACTTGTAGGGAGCCACTTGCTTTTAATTAGTTAGTAGTATTAAGTTGGAATATTTACTTCCTGCCTACATATCAACTTTTTTCTTCTTTAATTGATATTTTCCTGAATGTCTCTTTAAAAAAAAAGTTGAGAGTGATTTTTTTTATCTTATGGAATCAAAAAGGAGGAAAACATCTGTTAAAATTATTAATGTAGATCCCAGAAGCATTAAATAAAAGTGTGAATCTTCCCTGAACATCAACAAATGGGCTTTTTCTTTATAGGAAGGGACGGCAATACCTCCCTTCATAGTTTCTTTCAATTTTCTTTGACACCTCATTCATATTCAAGACACATGCTATCTATTCCCTTTTCCAAAAGTAATCCTTCCCTCAGTAGTGGATTTACCCACGTATTTTCTGTTTTGTCTTCCTCCTTCATATATGTTGGAAACTTTCAGATGTCTGGATGCAAATACATTCCCACCTCATATTAATCTTGGGAATGTCTTTCCCCATCTTTAAAAATGGTGACAATAATACTGTCTTAGTAGTGAAGAGAAGGGCCACATGCACCCCAATGTTCACAGCAGCATTGTCCACAATAGCTAAATCATGGAAGGAGCCGAGATGCCCTTCAACAGATGAATGGATAAAGAAAATATGGTCCATATCTACAATGGAATATTACTCAGCCATCAGAAAGAACGATTACTCAGCATTTGCAGAAACATGGATGGGACTGGAGGAGATTATGCTAAGTGAAATAAGTCAAGCAGAGAAAGACAATTATCATATGGTTTCACTCATTTATGGAACATAAGAAATAGCAGGGAGATCGGTAGGAGAAGGAAGGGAAGAATAAAGCGGGAGTAAACAGAAGGGGGAATGAACCACGAGAGACTATGGACCCTGGGAAATAAACTGAGGGCTTCAGAGGGGAGGGGTGTAGGGGATTGGAACAGGCCAGTGATGGGTATTAAGGAGGGCACATATTGCATGAAGCACTGGGTGTTATACGCAAACAATGAGTCATGGAACACTACATCAAATACTAAGGATGTACTGTATGGTGACCAACATAACATAATAAAAAATTAAAAAAAAAATAATACTGTCTTAGTACTTTTGGCCTGTGGTAACAAAAGTACCATTATCTGGGTGGATTATAAACATTTATTTCTCATAGTTCTAGAGGCTGGGAAGTTCAACATCAAGGCACCAGCAGATTTGGTGTCTAGCGAGGGCTTGCTTCCTGGATCATAAATGTCCAACTTTTTGTTGTGTCCTCATACTGAAGAAGGGACAGGGAGCTCTCTGGAGTCTCTTTCATAAGAGGACTAACCCCCTTCATGAGGGCTTTACCCTCACGACCTAATCACTGTCCCCACCCCAAAAATGTCCACCTCCTAATATATTAAGGGTTAGGATTTCAATATATGAATTTTAGGGGGACACACACATTCAATCTATAGCAAATATCAATCTTTCTCTTTGGTGATATCATATAAGTACATCAAAAACTACTGAGAACATAGTACTAGAACAAGCTGACCTTGGGTTTCCAGTAATTGACCAAGAGCTAAAGCCTTACTTTCTAGGCTGAGGTTATTTGACATATTTCCTGCTGAGGCAATCAGTAGTAGTCATGCAGGAAGCTTGGCATTTAAGGCAAACAAGAAATTAAAAAAGTTCTCTATTTGGGAAAAGGTTCATAGACTAGCAGGTCTCTTGTTATGAAGAAAAATTTCTCCTTTTGATGGCCTGAGGAAGGTTGGGGATTATTTTGAGCAATGAGTTTAACTTTGCTCTACTGATTTTTCCTTCTAAAGCCTCAGTGCTTATGTAATATTCAGCTTCTGTAAAGATTCAGAATGGTAAGGTGATAAGGAAATATAAAGCTTTGATGAAAATAACTATTCAAATACTATTTTTTAAAGGCTAAAGAAATGATAGAGTGTTCCACAGAAGGGTAAAAACCTTTTTATACTTTGGAGTAAGTCCATTTAAGGTCACTTCCACCCATGATAATCTATCATTTTATAAATTACATGTGAATATAAAGTATAATGAACAATAATAATGATACATGTTAATAATTAAATTAGCATGATATGATCAAAGAGATGACTATGTCTTTCCTCCAAGAGTAGGCTTAATATAGTGCGCTTATTTGCTGGGTTTCAAATGAAGAAATGAGAAAAACATTAGGGAGCAGCCCAGTTAGGGGCAGATACCACATTTGGGTACTCAAAAAATACATGTCCTAGGGCGCCTGTGTGGCTCAGTCGTTAAGCGTCTGCCTTCAGCTCAGGGCATGATCCCGGAGTTCTGGGATCAAGCCCCACATCAGGCTCCTCCGTTGGAAGCCTGCTTCTTCCTCTCCCACTCCCCCTGCTTGTGTTCCCTCTCTCGCTGACTGTCTCTATCTCTGTCAAAATAAATAAAATCTTAAAAAAAAATACATGTCCTTTCTGGAGCATTCATCAGTGCCAAACATTGTATGGAAAAAGTTCCTTAAAAAGGTTTCATTTAGTTCTTTTGATACACTTATGAGATACGTATAATTATCTATTCATAGTAGAAACATTTAGTACATTTTCCGGATTTCACAGCAAATAAATTTCACTACCATCAGTTAGATTCTACAACTAGAACTCATAACGTTCCAAAGCGTTCGTCTTTACCTACGTATTTGAATAAACATACAAAGCCCCTGATCTACAAACCACATAAAAGACCACTACTTAGGACTTGCCATTAATGTAAAAATGTAGGGACCTCCATAGGCTCTCTCTTTCCTTTCTGGAAAGTTGGTGGCCATAATTTGCTCCCCTCTCCCATTCAGAGTTTAATCTATTTGCCGACGTTCAACCTCTCTCTCCATAACAGTGGGGACCAAGATGGTCTTAACGTTCCCCTTACCTTGCCTAACTTTATTCAGTGTTCTTCCTGACTATAGGCCCGTGGTCTCCCTTTTCCTGGAGTATTTACTTTAGAAAACTTGCAACTGTAAATTTTTTCTGCCATTTTGATATGTATGTAAGTCTTCTCCCAGCCTCTTCCAAGTTTTTCAACCTGGGAGAAGTCTTTCCCCAGGTCCTGGGAACGATCTTTTTGAAATCTAAGCCTCAAAGAAGATAGCACCCCTATCTCCCTGTCTCTGTGAGCAGGTAGGAGCCCAATTTAGGCTAAGTCTAAGACAGGAGACTAACTTAGGATGGGTACCAGTTAACAAACACAACCACAGAGAAAAGTACTTGCAAATACAAGAATAACTCAACATGCTCATTACCTCCCATTGATCAAGCTCCCACTACTGTCCTCTACTATGTTTCCAATAGCTCAACACAGTTCTTAAAAACCCTCCTGTCTTTTGTTTCCGTGAAGTTGAGTTCATCTCTCTCCTTTATTATAATAATCTTAAATAAAGTCTTCCTTGCCTTTATTTGTCTGGTGCAAATTTTTGCTTTGATAGTGGAGAAGGATAAAAATTGGCATATTATTTTTAAAGAGTCACTGCCTTATCTGGAGAGATAAACTATGGAACTACTTTCTTTGGTCCTGTTCATTCTTCATTGCATCATTCAAATATCTCTTCTCCAGGATGTCTTGCCTTACTTACCCCTTCACAAATAATTATTCTTTTTTTTTTTTTGGTATGTTGTCATATTTGATTTATAACCCTCAGGGTATATGTGCTGTGGCTTGTTCATCAATTAGAACATGCTGTGATGATACTAACAGTGTCTTATTCATACATACACATGTATGTATGAATGTAACAAGACAGAGTGAAGAATTGTTTGAGAACTTTCCAATCACTACGTTACCCCCTAAACCCTGCTATGCAAGCTACTGAAGAGTTGAGAAAGAGTTACTAAATTCTAAAGGCAGCACTGAATGAAATTCACTTCTTTGTGAGACCCCAGGGCTGTCTGGGCAAACTGGGATGCAAGTCATTACCAAAGAGAGTAAGAGTCACCAGGTGTGAGAAGAAGTTGCCTTTGAGCAAAGTACATTGTTTGTGAAAGTTGCTCTACTGTTTTTCCAAAAAACTAGTAAGGGACTGTTAGGAGAATTGCCTGAAGATTTGCAAATCCCTGAAGGGGAAAGTTTTAGAATTTTGTTTTGCTACTGGATTTCTGCTGTGCAATCAGCATATACCATTATGTCCATATGCTGCCTGAGTATGGAAGAGAACTGTAGACAGATTGCCTGTAGTCAGACCAGAGGACAGAAGGCAGGGAATCTTAAGAGTTACAGGTTTCCAAGACACAAAACTGAGGCAGTGAAAGACAGAGACTGAGGCAGATGAGACTTGAGCTCTGGGTTTGCTGTAATCTCACTGGAGGACTTCAGTTCATTGCTGCCTGCTGGGGACCAGATGGAAATGTGGGACCACAAACATTCAGGAAAGGTCACTTAGATTCTGTCCTATGTAAGCAAGGCCTGTTAAGACCTCCACTAATGCACAGCACACCTTTTGAAAATGAGCTAGGTCAACGAGGATGACTAACAAATGGGAGAGCCATCTCCTACACAAACAAAGAATGTTGGTCTTGATAAGGAAACAACTGTTAAAATGAATTCCTAAAGTAAGCCCTATTTTTCCTATTCCTCTCCAACCACTCCAACACATGTCAAAGATAATGGGAGAAAAAATGGGTAAGGGCATAAAAGAGCAAACTGCACTCTTCACTCCACTAAAATGATGGAGCCATAGTCTGGTCTGCACGGGGTGAGAGGGTGAGTCTGAAGCAGGACTGACATTTTTAAGTGGGTACAGCCACTTTCAGTAATAAATATGAGACTGCATAAATAATCTAAAGTGCCTGGGAATTAATTTGTAAAACCCAATAGAAATATCAAGTGATCCTACTACCTAGGGAAAATATCATTACATATATCAATTAACTGAGCCCTCGCTTAGACCTACTACATCAATTTTCATCCCCACCACCTATGATGTTCTTTTACATACTTCATGAAGTATTTTTTTTAATTACTGGGAATACAATAAAGCTCTAAAACTAAAAAACCAACTAGATAGACTCTCTCTCAGCTGTACAACAGAATAACAAGTAGAATTAGTGATCTCAATTAAGTGTTCTATGGGTAGACAGTGCTGAAATAACTGGTATAATGTGGCTAAACTGTGCCTGGATCTGTGGTCTTTGCAGCTACTGAGTCTTGAGTAGGGGGATGAACAGGTATAAATGTCAACCATACATATCGATGCAGAAACAGCTGCAGAAGGCAAATGGACAATTTGCAAAAAAGTTACTATGGCCTCCTCCAGAGATGTTATGTCCTGGAAAAAGAGAAATTGGAAGATATCCTGCAATAAAAATAGCAACTGATTCATCCATCCTCTCTCTTAGGAAGCATACATTCTTAGTTGAGGACATTTTGTGACAAATTATGTTACCCACATACATGTTTATTGTATTGGAAGGCAACAAACACAAATCTCAAGTGAACTGAGACAAAAAGTGCGTTTGAATCCTTCATTTCTTTCTCAAAACATTTTTATTGGCTCACCTGGTGAAACAATGAACCTTGAAGTCGCATCCCTTAATTCTGAATGCATCAATTAAAAATTGCCATACTTCTAAGCCCTGCTTGAGTTTGTTCTTTATCTATGAAATAAGCACAATAATGTTCTATTTCACCAGGGTGCTCTGAGGAATAACTAGTAAAAACGACTGCAGCATATCCTTTTTAAAATAAAAGCGCTATGTAAATGCTAAGACCAAGGGTAATAAACTCACAAACAGGGATGTGTTCATAACAAAGTGTAATATATTTGAATAGATAAATGACAAGCATCCCATATAGAAACCAGAGAACCTTTAGTGCTTAGGCAGCTTTTAATAATTTTCAAGGGAATCCTCTCTGGGGGCAAGAGATTGATACTGACTCCTTTCAAAAGATCATTCTAAGTAAAAAAGGATTTCATCTCTTCTTGACTACTGATCATGTACTAGTGGTAGCCAGAATAAAAGAACTACTGACTTTGGTTCTAACCACTAAGCACGAAATAAATTAAACTGTCCATGTGTATTTACTTGCTCTGATGAAAGATCGTAAGATTCTGCTCTGAACCTATTCAGAGAGCAAAACAGATTTGCCCATTAAAACCATAAAAGTCAGGTATGTGTAAAAATATGAGTGTTTTTACAAGTCAGAGATGCTCTCTATTGCAATGTCCTGTTGAGTTTGCTCCCTGAACTACCTTATCATTTTTGGATTCAATTTTGGAAAGATATAACTTCTCTATAATTCAGTTACCACCAAGCATTGTTCTTACTTAAGGAAATTTGTATTCAGACAAAACATGTGTCACAAGAGAGAAGTTTCTCCATGCTGACTGATGACACCATGTCCTTCGCATGTTCACGTGCTAATGGCAAATGAACTGGACAAGAGTGGCCACCGACATGGTGCAGCATGTTCCACTGGTTCAACTTTGTCCTTGGTCACTGATACTCTACTATTCTCTTTAGGCAGGCATTTGCATACTCATATTACGAGAAACTTTTGAAGAAGAGTTGAGGTCATCTGTTCTAGAGAGAGAAATTAGGAAGGAATGCACTGTAGTACTTAGACTTTGTCCCTCAAACAATCCTCTGAAGAAATCTCACAAAGGAGTACTTTTGATGTCACTGCAAAATTGAGTTCAGTATTCCTGTATTTACCTGTGTCTTTTGTCTGGGTGTTTCAAGATTTCAAATGACTTCACAAACTTCCACACTGTATTTCTTCCTTGGCTACTATGATATAGGGGGTGAATCTTCTGCCTTCCCTCTAATATTTTTTTTTTTTAAACAGGGCAGAAAAGTTTTCTTTAAAGAATCTTTACAAGGAATGGCCAACCTGTTCAAAAATAGCTTCGCTGACAGCTTCACGCCTTTTCAGAACTGAACTTAAGCTGTATCTTCTTTTTTTTTTTTTCTTTTAAGCCCTTGAAATAATTGGAAGAATATTTTTATTATACCATCTATCTGGAAAAGGAAGGCTGGGATACTATGAGAAGGGCCATTCTTTCTTGTGGTATTTTTGGCTGTGTCTCAGGGTGGGATGTTTGATATGTCATGAGAAAGATGGGCCTCATTAGATTTCCAGGCATTTGCACAGCCACCAGAAGAGCTCAAAGGGGAAAGATCAGCATCCGGTCAGTAACCTATAAAATTTTGGTCTTTTGACTTCTGGTTCTAATTCTTAAAACAGCATTTTTTCCTTTTTGTTAATATTCTTTAGTCTTCTTTTTCTTTTCTCTCTTTTTTTTTTCTTTACTGCTTTTTTACACTGAGTTTCTTAACGGTCTAACTACATGCCCAGGACCATTTGCCACTTTATAATAGTAATAACCCATGTTTATGCAAGATGGTTCCCTCGGGAGCTCTGAGTACTTCATAGATGCCATCCTGTTAAACCTGATAACTTCCCTGATGGATGGGCACATAGTATTTTCCAATCTTCCTGAATTTCTAGACAGGGAACCGAGTTTGGAAATTCATTTATGTTCATTCTCACCAATACTCTTGCTGGCTTACTATGCAAAAGCATGACATCATAAAGTCAGGACTGAAATAATGTGGCCTTATTAGCTACGTTAGTTTCTTTGTTACATGCATATATGCCACACATTTGGACAAAATTTCATGATGTCTTGCCTGGTATTAATTAGAAACATTGGTTTCTGTTCATTAGGCATTATTTAAGACTAAAGCATATAACTTTTGTCTGGATCAGTCTCTTTTTTGAGCTTTCCAACAAACTCAGCTTGTTTGCAGTAGCTAACTACACAAGATATTAATGTATGTGAACAAAGTTTAACAGAATATAAGCAAATTCACATGCAGATATAAATTATTAATTTTTAGGATTTAAGAATAAAATAAATTCACACAACACTATGTATTTTAGGTGCTGGACCTACTTCAGTATTGTTTCTGGGTAACTATGGCTTAGATATCATCGTTGATAGAAAACTGGTTGGGGCGCCTGGGTGGCTCAGTCCTTAAGCGTCTGCCTTCAGCTCAGAGCATGATCCCGGTGTTCTGGGATGGAGCCCCGCATCAGGCTCCTCTACTGGGAGCCTGCTTCTTCCTCTCCCACTCTCCCTGCTTGTGTTCCCTCTCTCGCTGGCTGTCTCTCTCTGTCAAATAAATAAAATCTTAAAAAAAAAAAAAAGAAAACTGGTACTTGAGAATATAAGAAAAATGATAAAACAAAGACTGGTTAAAGGCCATATTGAGAAGCAGAGGTTGATGTATGTAACATTTATATTTAATATCTTGCTATTAATAATCTGTCTTTTGGCCCCATTAATGGTCCTACTCTCTCCCTGGTCTAGTGCCTTCATGACAGGGAGTTAAGCATAATGATTAAGAGAAGGGGCTTTGGAACAACTTGGATTAGCATTGGAATCCAGCCCTACTCCTCACTGATTATGGATAAAAGGCAAGCTATGTAACCTCCTTGAACCTTGGTTTCCTCACTGACCATAGAGGTTAATAAAAAATACCACCACAATTACATAGGGTTGTTGAATGGGTTAAACATGTGTAAAAGGATTAACATGTGTCAGGTACCAATGTGTTCAATAAATAATAACAATAATAGTAACAATTACTCTCTTATTCTCTAGTTATGATGGCTCAGGCCTGACTTGTGCTTTCCCTCCTCAGCATCCCTGCACCAACACTGCATGCATCCAGTATGCGTTCCTCTGAATTTCACTGAAATGTATTGTGACTTTATATTATCCTCATGAGGGTCTTTGATGGGACTATTAGCTAGTCTGATAGTCCTTATAAACACAATAGTAAGTGAAAAACCAAGTAAGACTTCCAGGTCTTTTCTTTTACCCAATTTCTGACCACACATTTTAAGAAGGGAACTGTGAAGTCCATACAGGTAGTCATAGAACATACAGCTAAAAGGAATTTTGGTCTTTGTCCAGTAAAAACCCTTCTTTTTAGTAACGAAATTAAGTCTCCAGAACTTTCTAAGGTTAATAGTCTGAGAACACTTTGGATGCAGAAACCGTGTAATTTTTTAAAACTGTGTGTGTGTGTGTGTGTGTGTGTGTGTGTGTGTGTGTGTGTGTGTGTGTAAAGATTGTTAATTAGGTACTGAAGAACGGGAGTCAAAAGAGAGCAAGCTATCACAGAGGTAGCAATTTCAGGGGGCAGCTTCCAACCCTGGGGCAGAGACAAAACTAGAACTATCGAAATTGAAATTTAGGAGCTTCCAGGAAGGATTCTTCGAAGCTGAAACACAGGCTGCTAAATAGAGGATGCCACTAGGTCTGTGCTGCTGCCTCTAACCTCAGAAGAGGGGTCCCGTGGAGCTGTTAGTCAAAACAGTTGGTTTGTGCCGGTATCTCTAAGGGGATGCAATGAGGCTGGTTCCGCAAAGCTTGGACAAACTTCAAAATGAATTCAACTACTACTAACTGGAATGAATTGCCACTGCCAAAGCGAAGACACATTGCTAGAATAATAGTGACAGAAGGAGGAAGGAACAAGTTTCTTCTTCCCTTTGCAACCTTCTATATTCCCTCCAGGGCTTGCCTATCAGCAGAGCATAATAGGGAGCCAACTGGAAAAACAGAATTTGGTTTGCAGTTCCAGTCCCAGCATCAAAGGTCATTGAAGAGTGAGTTAAAGCTGAGATACTGCCCTGACTAGCACAAGTAGTTAGTGGGAGAGTCAGATATACTATCAAAGCAGATAGAATAACAAATGGTAGATCCTGGAAGTGATGGATGAAAAGCATGTCCCCAACTCAATTCATTTCTCTATCTCATCTCTTGCAAAGGAGGACTCACACAGAATTTTCCAATGCTTTATACCCTGCCTCTCACATTTATGGGCTGCTCTTCTTCCACATAAATTATAAGTTAAGTTCACACTTTGACTTCCTCTCATTTGGTTTACTTCACATTGTGGCATATTTTGAAACCAGACTTTAGTCTCTCATATATTGAATACTGGAAATTTGCAAAGAAGGATTTCAGGTGCTCTCTCACACACACACACAAAATAGGGTAACTATGTGAGGAGACGGATATGTTAATTAACCTGATTGTGGGAATTATTATACTATGTATATGTATATCAAATCATGATGCTATATACCTTAAATATATACATTTTTTATTTTAAAAACACAAAGAGGGAAATTCTGGGAAGTGAGAACTGAAACTTTAAATGGATCCACATGGTAGCTGGAAGAAATTAGACTGGATGCACACCACCACCCAAGATGCATGCTTTCAACACCATCTTTTACTCTCAGAGACATTCTCCATTTGAGAGTCTCTCTTCAGCTTTGGCAATTCATATCCTTCCTCATGATTCTCTCGACCTAATCTCATTCCAGTATTGTTTTTTCTTTGGTTCCCAGGATTCTGTAGACTCGGTTCAGTGGACTGGCATTGCACATTTTGACCTCCTCTGCACCCTGACAAAGATTTCCACAGTGCTGAAGTTCCAGTAACCAGCTGCTTCATACCATAATGCACATGGTTGCCTTTATCCAGCACATTAGGTTAGGTAACACTTCAGTAATAATCTATTACCCTGATCTCTTATCTCTAGTTTCACTCTAATACATCTTCCACAGAAAGACAGAGACGTAGAGGTTCAGAGTGTGGTATTACACCTACAATGTCTGAGTTCGAATCCTAGTTCTTCCATTTACTTGCTATGTGACCTTGCAATGCCCCTCTGTGCTTCAATGGCTTCACCTTATAAAACTCTTACCTTCTTGGTTGTTGTGAGGAGCAAACATACCATTTCAGGTGCTTAGAACACTGAACAACATACAGCAAATGGTTAAGAAATATTAGTTATTTCACTAGAACCAGTGTTATCTTGCAGCTCCAAGTGGATGAACATTTCTGGCTTTATCATTTACTAGCTATCTGACTTTTTGAATGTTATTTATTTTCTCGAGGTTCAGATGCTTTCCATGCTTAAAATGTTGCTTGAAATGGAGATATCTAGTTTATGTAGTGGTTGCTAGGATTAAATGATAATGCACAAGTGAGAAGTTAGCATGTTTGAGCCAGACCAGAGACTCAGATCGGTGGGTAGCATTATGCTACTGGTGTGACTACTTTTTAGAAGGCCCCTTACTGCTCTAACTAGACCAACCTCTTGAATGTAACTTGAAGTTCTAGTGTTCAGAAAAATGTCACAGATTGTATAATTTTACTGAAACATTATCCAGCTACATGTTTTGATTTATACAGGGTCTAGGAGCACAGGGTAAAAGAACATGAAGTTGTCCTTGTTAACAGACCTATCTGAAGAACCAGGAGTTGTTGCAGGAAGCCAGATGAAGGGAGAGAATAAGGAGATATGTCTAGAAGAAAGGGCCAAACTAAGGGGCAGGGCCTGGAATGATTACCGTTGACACGTAAGGGGTGCACTTGGCTACTCCAACCTGAGATCCACCGAGGTTCTTTCTTCTTTTCACTCCCAGGTTCTGTTTACTCTGAGAAATAAAGGGGCACCATATAGGGATCCCACTTCCTCTGCTATGGAAACACCTTCCAAGAGGCTGACCACAAGAAGCAGGGAGCACTTTCCTTCTGGCATAAACGAAGCAGTCAGGGGCTTACACAGCAAAAGAATAGGATGGTGATAATTGTATTTGCAATAGGGCTTCATAAAATGGTCTAGTAGTTACATCTGAAAGTATTACTGGAAATTCCAGGAATTTCAGCAAAGAGGAATTCTGGAAAAACATTCAATTTCCTGAGAAGGTGGTCTTTGATTACTACTTTCAAAATTATACAATTGCACTAACCATCAGTAAATCTTGAGGTGCACCAAGTATATTTAGTAAAACCTTGCATATTACCTGGCATAGAGCAAATGATCGATATCCCTCAGTCTAAAAAAAGTCATAGTAGCAATCAATTTCCATCCCAAATGGACAATTTTCCACCTGTATTCCTTTAGTGACATAGTTTCTGTATTTCTAGAAAATCTCCACTCAATATGCCACAGATATTTATTGTAAATGCAATTTTCTGATTAAGGGAAAGCTCCCTCTTTGAGACCCACTTCAAACCCTCTCTTTTCTCCTCAAAGTTTGATCCATATAACAGCAACACCAGCATTACTTTGATGCTTGTTAGAAATGCAGATTCTAGGGGGCCTGGGTGGTTCAGTCAGTTAAGCATCTGCCTTTGGCTCAGGTCATGATCTCAGGGTCCTGGGATTGAGCCCCAACACCCCCCCCCCCACCCACATTGAGCTCCCTGCTCAGCGGGGAGTCTGCTTCTCCCTCTACCCTTCCCTGGGCTCATGCTCTCTCTCTCATTCTCAAACAAATAAAATCTTTAAAAAAAAAATGTAGATTTTCGGCTCAGTACCAGATCTACTGAAACAGAATCAGCATTTTACCATGACCTCTAAATGATTACACTCACCCATCTCTGAGAAGCCTGAACTTCTCCCCTAATTTATGCAAGTCCTATTCAGCCTGGTAAAGTGAGATTTACTTGAGAAGAGCCTTTGAAAAAACACCTCTGCCTGATACTTTTTGGATAGAAGGTATTTCATAATGCTTGTTAAATTGGATTTAGAACATCTGTCTCACCCATGTGAAAAACTAATCATTGGTAGCATCTTTATAAATAATTTTAATCTAAATTAGTGATATTCTAGATGAAATGCTGTGATCAGAACACTAAATAAAACAAAAACAGAGCTTGTCAGTGTTCTCTTCCTCCTTTTCCAATAATAAAATTTTATGTGCTTGCCTCACAGAAACAGCATCTTCACCATATTTTTCTAACAAAGAGAAATCAAGGACTAAGATCTTTCCTCTGTTACTCTCCTTGCCCAGACTAGATTCAACAAATGGCATCTCGTAACATATTTACCATTGTTACAACTTAAATATGAAAATCATATTTAAAATGGAAATCAGAGTGCATATTTTATTTGCACAGGTTTTTCTTCCCAATTTTTGTTTTCTTAGAGCATTATTTTCTTATTAGCAGAGTTATGCACACATTTCCTTTTAATTTCTATTCATTCTTCATTTGTGTATATGTGTATTGCTGGGATGGAAAGAGAAGAGCACAGCACTCCTTATGTACTATTTTTAATATACTATTTTTAATATATAATTGCCCCCAAGTAGAATTTGAGTTATTTCTCTCAAAAGTGTTATGCTCTCTTTCCTTCTAACTTGATAAGGAGAATTTCTTTCGGGTGTATTGTTCTGAGGAGCAACATGGAGATTTGTCTGACATAGCACATAGCTCAAATGCAGCATTTCACGGTCTCTGAGATCTTGGAATCTGGTGTTGTTCACAACACAGAAAAGCTTTACAGGTAAAGGGGAGACTTGCTAAGTTTCCCTTAACACCATAAGTACTTTATAAGCTTATTCTCTGGGGAAAGTTTAGATTTCCTGCTTTTACTGTCTTCACTTTAATCTCATTACTTTTCTACAAAACAAAGGAAATAGGCATTAACACTTCAAAATACTAGTCATTTTATAATCTATAAAGACAAGCTTACATGAAGGTTTGTATAAAATTTTCAAGAACTAAAACATGAAATGTGGAATTAAAACAAAAAGCACTTTCATTTTAAGGACAAGAGGATAATATGCTGTGTTATCTATTAAAAAAAAGCAATTCAGTTCTGATCTACATAGAAAACATGCATTATTTATTCACAAAATATTTATTGAGAGGACGTTATGGGCTAGCATTAAGCTACCCAAGGGGATACATTTGCCAATCAATATGCCCTCATGGGTCTTACATTCCATTGCCCATACAAAACAAATGAAAAATAACATCTCCTTAAAATACGATAAAGCAATGGAGTAAACAAACAAGGTCAAGTAAGTGAAAACAGACTAGTTAGGGAAAAAATTTCTGAAGAGGTCGCATTTAAGCTGAGGGCTGAAAGCTTGAGGTGGGTAACTTTTTTGGAATTTTTCAGAAACTAAAATAAATTACAAGTGGCTTATGAATAAGAATAGTACCAGATGAGGTTTAAAAGTGCTCCACGGGCTAGATTATCCAAGGCCTTGCAGAGCACGGTGGTTTGGATTTTATCTGAAGCAACTGGCAGCTATCAAAGAAGTTTAACAGGGTAGTGAAACGATAAAATTTATATTTTAAAAGTATTTCCAAGGGTGCTGAGTGGATATCAGATTGGAGGAGAGCAAAAATTGCAGCGCAAATAAAAAGATATTGCACCTGCTAGGCAAAGAGAGAAAATGGCGTGCTGGACGAAGGTTTGGCAGTGATGACAGAGGATCGGCTAGTACAAGATAGATTTTGGAGGGATGGACTTTCAGACTTGATTAGATACGGATAGTAAATTAGCTTTAAGGAATATGGTCATCAAATTTGCTTCCTCTTATCTTAATGATATATGATGGTTTGGGAATGGAATTGTCCTTAATAAAGCATAAATTCTGTTTAGCCACAAAATCTGGATATCTGTATTTAGCTTTTGGAACTTTAGCCATTTACTATTTTAGATGTAAGCAATAAAAGTGACCCCATCTAAACAAGAATTAATTAGAAAGATACCAGGGACCCTCTGCAGAGGTAAAATTACAAACCGAGTTTGGGAGAGTTCCGGTGAAACCGTGTAATAGTATAGAGTTGAACAAAAATAAATATCGCTGCACTAATGCTTCAGAGAAGCTCAATTTTATTTATTTTTTATTTATTTTTAAAGATTTTTTTTTTTTAATTTGGCAGAGATAGAGACAGCCAGCGAGAGGGGAACACAAGCAGGGGGAGTGGGAGAGGAAGAAGCAGGCCTCCAGTGGAGGAGCCTGATGTGGGGCTCGATCCCAGAATGCCAGGACCACGTCCTGAGCCGAAGGCAGATGTTTAATGACTGAGCCACCCAGGCGCCCCAACAAAGCTCAATTTTAAAGTAACCCTTTTCCTCTCTTCCACAAACCTCCCCTCCTCCTTTCTTAGCCTTCTGTCTCAGGGGTCTGCATCCCCTGAAAACATGAGGAATGAGGCTGGCAGCACATACACAATTCTTGTGGAAACCAGCTAGATTCTTTATTTCCCTATAAAACCCCCCAACCCCTTCCTCTGGGAGGGCCTGTAGTTTTTGAAAGCCATAGCCTACTACAGCCTCCTTTGCAAAAGAGCAATAGCGCTATTATTTCTCTTTATCCCAAACTCTGTCTTCACATTATATTTTGGCTCCAAAGCACAGAGGTTGGTTTTCGACAGCACTGGAAGTTCAAGAAATTATTAGAGCAGGAACCCCCAGTCACCAGGGTACCACGGTTAGAATTAAACCCGGTCACTTTATTCATCTTTGCTTTGTTCACGTAAGATGCAGTGTCCCATGAGAGAGGGTCTGATTATACATTCCTTCGCAATACCGGAGTTGTAAGGGAAAAGACTTGTTAAAGGAACTGCCAAGGTCCTTTTAACTTCATGGTGAGAGCCAATATAGGCCCTGAATTATAGTCCAACTATCACTGCATGAAAGGAGGAAGAGAGAATTCCCCCAAAGACGATGGATGCTGGGAAACAACCAACCTAAAAATATCCATGAAAATAACACAGTAGTTTATCTGCTGGCTTCTACTAGCAGGCTACCTAGCTCTGATATTCTATGTCGATCTTGAAGATATTTTATTTCACCCACAGGATGGGATCTAGGACATATTCTATAGAAGGTAACATGGAATCAGAGTACACCGAAGAGGGTGCTAATGTTTAGGTGATGAAACGTATCTGTAAGCCACAGAAATACCTTCTTGCAGCCTTCCCCTATGACCAGTGCTTACTACAGATTTCATTAGCAGTTGATGATTTCTCAGTAATTCTTATCTTTATTAGGAATTAAGTTTTTTTTTTAATCCCAGTGTAGCTAACATACAGTGTTATATTATTTTCAGGTGTACAATATAGTGATTCAATAATTCTATAAATTATCCAGTGCTCATCAAGACAAGTGTACTCCTTAATCTCCACCATGTATTTCCCCCATCGCCTCACCCCACCTCCCCTCTGGTAACCATCAGTTTATTCATTATGGTTAAGAGTATGTTACTTGGTTTGTCTCTCTCTTTTTTTTCCTTTGCTCATTTGTTTTGTTTTTTAAATTCCACATATGAGTGAGATCATATGGCATTTGTCTTTCTCTGACTGGCTTATTTCGCTTAGCATAATACTCTCTAGGTCCATCTATGTCGCTGCAAATCGCAAGATTCCATTCTTTTTAGGAATTAAGTTCTTTAATCATTTTTATTTTGCTTAATTTATCTTACATCTGATTAGTCCAATTCCTCTATTAAAAGCACTAATAGGACTACACTTTTTTTATTTTACCTTTTCCATCAGCAGTTAAATTTTAAATTCTTTTTGCACACCCTTCTTGCAAATAAGAAAATTAAATTGCTAGGTGAGAAATTAATAAAATGAACAAAGGAAAAAAACAGGCTTCACTTCATTGCTATGCATGCGTTTAAAGATATGTCCAGAATAACCATTTGGAAATCAGTATCAAATAAAATTAAACCACTTGATTACTCGTCAAAGAATAAATCCATGAATGCTAATTTGTTCTTCTTACTGCATGTTAAATCAAAGCACATTGTTCCTTGAGCCTGATATCCTGGAGGAGGCTTATTAAGGCATATCTGTCCCACAGGGCAATTTACCCAAATCTGGTAATTTAAGTATAGAACATGATAACTGGAAAATTTTATAGAAGAATTATGCCTGAAAAAGCGAGAGTATCAGGACATTATTGTTGAGGCAGTACTGCAGAGTGGTTAAAAGCCTTGTCTTTGGATTCAAATATGGGTTTGGATCTTACTTCTTCCGTTTATTAACAGTCTGATCTTATAGAAGTTAATTGTCCTCTCAAAGTCCTATTTTTTGGGGTAAATGTAAAATTCTGTAAAATGTATAATGAGTTTTAAGTACCCGATAATTGGTGGTGATGATGACGATGATGGTGATGATGACAGAAAGGAACATGGCAGGACAAGAAGAAAGAACTCTGCTGTGACAGAATGGCTGCCCAAAGGACCATCTGTGAACGAAAGCAAAGAGAAGCAGCAGAAATGCAAGGAGAATCACAGAGCAGCACAGTAACATACTTCCTCAGAAAATTCTTGAGCCTGTCAGTTAGTAACTAAACTTTAATATTCCTGAACAAAGTTCATTTTATTCCATCATATTAACCTTCTTCCTCCAGTCAAAATTATTGAGGCAGGTGGTGGGACTGCTGGCCCTGGGAAGCTATCAGTACAGTATTGGGCTGTTAGTTACCAAAGGCATCTGAGGAGAATACACAAGTGGTGATTTTCTCCCCCTGGTGAATTTAACAGCATGAAATCTCAGATAGTCTCTCCTGCCATATCCAACTTCTTTAAAAAATAAAATAAAATAAAATTGTAGGCTGCCTTTTTTAATGAGAGTGCAGAATGCTCTCCCCATCAGTGAGTAATCCTTCTCAGGCAGGAATAGTGGGTCTCATTTTCTACATAAATGGAAAAAAAGTAATCTTATCTCCAGCACTTCCCTCTTCTGTGTTATGCAGGTTTAGCCAGGCTAAAGCTGTTGACAGGAAATTCTCCACTTGGATGAGAAGCCAAGATGAGAAGGGAGGTATCGCAATGGTGACGGAAAAGCTTTACATAATGAGACAAATCCCAGCACCTCCAGGGAACTCATTCAGTATGGAAACCATTCCGTGTTTCTTTCATTATGGGAATGATACACTGTCTATTAAAAGTACAGAAGTGAGATTGTCCAGACAGTTATTTTAATAGGGTGACTTGCTTTGGATCGTCATTCGGTTTTGCAAACAACAGCATGTAAGCCTATTTGTCTACAGCACCATGCTTCAAATAAGTCCAATCTATCATAGTATGGTGGCGTTAGCACCTCTTATTATATAAACCTGTCAGGGCATTACAACATAAACAACACATTCTGCCCAGCTGCAAAACACTTATTCAAGGAGTCCATTTAGTTTCATAAACTTTTTCTAAGTCTCTGACACCTTAAACAAACTATGACAGGCATTTCTATTGTATGCCAACCAAGAAGAAAAACTCACTATATAAAATGTATCTAGTGACTACCAACAAAAGAATAAGATAGGAGATAAAATAAGCCTCTAGTGGAAAAAATTCAGATATATTAATAATTTCTAGGAAAATATTCATTTCTTTTTCCAGTCTTCAAAGCAGACAAAGGATAAAATTTAGCTCAGTATCAGAAATCTAACTTTAGTTTACATAATTATTTCCTCACTGGTAGAACCAGAGTCTCCTTTTGGTGTTGTTACATATGTTTGCCTGTGCTGATCCATTTGATATGATGCAAAACACAAATAGTATATGGGTAAATATATGTAAATTTATATATTACATAGCATATATAAATATTATTTATACACACACACATATATATTATGTGCCTATAAACACGTACATAAAAATATGTGTTCTCCAGAAATTACAGGCAGCTTTCTCCCACATGTGTATATATATAAAATAGTAAATAACATCATGAAGTAATAAGGCACGCCATTCTGGGCTTACGTATCTATTTTCTATAGAGTAATTACTCTTCTCTAAACTGAACTTCCTAACTGAAACGTGCCCTAAAGCAATTCTGCATCATAGCTCTGTGGTTTATAGAACTGGTCCCAATTTCTTCCAACTACACCATTTAGAAATCTCCCCAAGTATTGACAAGATGAGCTACAGCTGTTCACAGAGGAGAGCAAGCTTATATGAAGAGAGACAAGTATACTTTCAAGGGACTAAGATTTGAAATATTGATATAGTCACATTAATTGAATTTTTGCCTTGAGAAGTGATTACAAAAATGTTGCTCCAATATTAATTTGTATCTGCTTTGGATAAGATTAACATTAATTTCTTCGCCAGTCCCCATTACTCTTTTATTATTCATTAGCATCTCTCTTTGCATGTGTAAGAGACCTTGATGAAGCATGTTTATTCATAGACTAACCTTTTTAAATAATTCTAACAGCTCTCTAACAGTAACCTTCCTGGCATGCTGAATATCTTGTCTTTGTTTCATTATTCAATGCTTGCACTCTATCCTCCACTTGAGATGCTGAACATGAATCATACTCCTCTTCCTATTGCTCTCTTCCTCCCACTAAAATGTCCTCTGCAGCCCGATCCCACAGGAGAGCTCTGCTCCCAAAATCCTGCAGCAAAACAGTCTCCTGGCTGGAGCAGGGACACTATAATTTCCACAGATCTCGAGTGCAATTATCGATCTATTTTTTTTGTAGTTCATTACATATTTGTTACCATGTTTAGTTCATTGTTCATTTACCTTTGTTAGGATATTTAGTTTGAGTTTGCCTTTGATGAGAGTTCTGGAGGTGACATTTTATCTTTTCTCTGTGTATGTGAGCTCTCAGGTTTATTTTTCTGAACAGATAAAATGGACAAAGCTGTGAGGACAGGAAGAAAACCAGGAGAAGAAAAATAGAATCAGCAAAGTAATTATATTTTTCTACAAGCTGGGACATCATTGTCTTTAAGCCTCAAAGCCTGTATCAATACTTGAAAATGAGCAAATATAATTTTTCATTTCCATGACAGATTTAGACATCTACCTTAAAATAAAACCTAGGATGACTTCTCACATAAGATCACAGGTTTTCTTCTTTCTTGAGTTCAAATCAAAATTTTTCACTGTGGAACAGACCAAAATATATGTGCGGATATTTCTAGCTTTAAGCATTGTGTTTACAACCCTGAAGGGACACTATGTGTAAAAAATAAAATATGTCTAGGAAAATAAACTTCTCTTATTATCAGTAAAATCATGATCATTTCACTACATTAAGGAAGGGAATTTCTTACTTTTCCTATAATCATTCAAATATATATTTTTCCCATGGCTTCTTCTACTTCGTCACAAAACAGAAATGAGAAAAAAGAAATTCAGCAGAGTTGGCAAAAGCCCTAACAGTTGTCATTTGACAGATTACAGAAATTACGTAACATTTGTGTCCCTTCGTAAATGCACTGAATATAAACTTAATTTGCTAACATCCCACTTTTTAACTTCTAATATGTTTGGATAACACTGGGTAATTTATTACTATTAATTGTTTGCTTTATAAGATTTTTTTTTTGTTTTCATGAGAGATTTGAAGCCTATACTGCCAAAGCTCCTGCAGCGAGGGAGAGACACGTCAAATACGATTTCTTTTCAGTAGACCCATTACAGCACAAGGAAAGTCTTGTAACAAAGACCACCTGAGGCTACAGTGAACAAAATGTCCTGGGTTTGATGGAACTTCCAAAATCAAATCATCTAGGCACCTTTTACAACTTGTCATAATAAAACTTACTTCAATTAAATGACTTAACTGAGAGAATTAATCAAACTTACTACTGACTACACCTGACCCAGAAATAACAGCATGTTATAGGCTGGGACGCAAGCAACACACACCATAACTTACACAGCCAGGCAACGAACTTCCGAAAAGGAACTGCAGGAGATCCAGGAACACACTGTACCAGGCCATGTACATATGGCAGAACAGAGCGAAACCAACGAGGAAAATACCGCCGCTTTATTAGCAAGAGAGAGGAGGATACCATCTTAAGATGGTACCTTCCACCCAGATGGAAGCTTTCATTAGGAAGTTAATGTTTTTCTTTGACAGAAATAAGGTTAGGGGCTTCACACACAGGAAGGGGCTTCACCTATAAGACAGGTGAAAATCCCAATTAAATGAAGATATTTAAGATAGAGGGGTTGAGTTCAAATATTAAAAATCCAGGGGACTTAAGTAACTAAGTGGAGAAATGAACGGCCAAAAATCAAAAAAGAAGATTCTCTATCAGAGAGACAAGGAGAGACAGAGAAACACACACACACAACATGCTGTTAACCAAAATCTACCATGAAGCACGGATTGCCATACTGATTTTGTCTCTGTGTCTTTGTGTCTATCTCTCGGTGTGTAGGTATACATATACGTATCTGTATATGTAGAAATTTTAGTCTATGTTGCAAACAATTTTCCATATCAGATACAATCCCCTCAAGCTTAGTAACAGCTATGTTTTTATTATATATATGAAACATATTTGAACCGAACTTCTATTATTGGACAACTGGACACTCAAGTTCTTTCTCTCTCTATATATATCTAGTCTCTCACTCATGTGTGTGTGTGTGTGTGTGTACATATACATAGTCTCACAGTCTCTCTATATAGTCTCAACCACAGCGAGATTAACAGCCTTGAGTATGTATCTTTGTGAAATTTAGGATTATTTTCTCAGAATGGATTACTAGAAATAACAATTTTATATTGGTTAAAGAAGATCGAGAGGGAAGTCAGAGCCCAAAGGCCCATATATACAAATTGAACATCTGAACCCAACTGATGAACATTTCCCCAGAAAATTTGTTCCTAAACTGGCAGTTTAGGGAGATAAGCTTTCTCCCAACTCCTTAACTGCCCTGGGTTGGTCATTGTTCTCATTTATCACCAATGGAGTGATGCTGCTTTTTAAACTTGTTACACAGTACTTATACCATATTCCTACTATGCCTGTATGATTTTTTTCGATATTTTACCCTCTTTCATTTACATGTGTGCCTATTCTTTCATCAATACAGCATGTTTATAGTTATTGAAAAACTACCTTCATTAACTCTCTTTTCTGTGATTTATTAGATATCCTATTAAAATTGTTCTGGATAAGGTTTAGAATTATTTTTTTCACATTTATTTGGATAATTTATTTAAATACCAGAAAGAAAGCGGTATTTTGATCGAAAGAATTGTAAATTTAAAGATTTGAGGTAAATTTGCTTCTTAGCAACATTAAGAGTACTCATCCAGGACAAATGCTCTTATGCCATTTACATATTCTTTATAACAATTAATATAGCTCTGTACTTTAACATAGTAATTTTTGTACATTTTTGCACATTCTTAATACTTTCAGAAACAGTTTTGTAGGTTTTTTTTTTTTTTAACATACAAGCACTATTTTTTGTAAAATGCTTTCTTAGGTGTTTAACCAATTTCTTTTATTATGACTGAGGCTTTTTCCAACTATAATTTGTAACTAATCTTTTCTGGAAATACAGAAGAGATACTAAGTGGTATATATTGACTTTGTAACTGGCTATTTTAGTAAACTTCTTGGTTTAAAAGCTTTTCAATTGGTACAATTAGAATTAAAGCAATCTTGCAAATTTAAGAATGATAAAAATTTGTTTCTTCTTTACTAATACCTGCCATTCAGTTATTTCCCTCCCTTCTTTACTAATACCTGCCATTCAGTTATTTCCCTCCCTTCCTCCCTCCCTCTTTCTTCCTTGTTTTCTTGATTGGAATTTCCATACAGGGGAGAAAAAAAATGCTTAGCAATTCTTGTGACTATGAGGATCTGTCTTATTCCTGGCTTTAGTGGATATGCCTTGAGTCTTATTTTTTTTTTAAATGGTAACCTGCAGTGTTTGACGAGATTTTAATATTCATGCTGCTCAAGGGTGCCTTTTTGTGTAACTTCTATGTGGAATCCAAAAAAGAAAAAAAGTAAAAGTCATAGAAACCGAATAGAAAAGTGGTTGTCAGGGGTTTGGGGGTAGGGTGGGAAGACAGTGGTTTATAAAGGGGTACAAACTTTCAGCTCTAAGATCTGAGGATCTTAGGTAAAGTGTGGGACTATACTTGATAATATAAAAAAACTCACTTTGTCAAAGCTCAGTTGAACAAAGGTAAAAACGTTATTTTACTTTAAGTCTTCTTAGACCCCTTTACATACACACATACAAAAGCATACTGAGAATGGAGAAACATTTCTCATATGCATTTGAACACAGACCCCTATTTCTCTTTTTTTATAGAACATATATTACATCTCCAAAAAGTAGTTTTCTACCCTTCAAGTATATTTCATCTTAAATACGGTGTTGATAATTGGCTTCAGTTTATTTTTTTTTTAAGATTTTATTTATTTGAGAGACAGAGAGAGAGCATGCACAAGCAGGGGGAGGGGCAAAGGGAGAGGGACAAGCAGACTCCCTGCTGAGCAGGAAGCCTGATGCGGAACTCCATCCTAGGACCCTGAGATCATGACCCAAGCTGAAGGCAGATGCTTAACTAACTGAGCCACCCAGGTGCCCCTTGGCTCCAGTTTTTAACATTATCATGGTAAGAGTATAATACTCTCCTCTAAATTTGCTAAACATTATCAGAAAGGAATAGTGAATTTAATTAAATACCATCTCATATGATTTTGCCTATGACTTAATGATTTATGGTTTACATTGATCGGTTCCTTAATGTTCAACTATTTTACTATCTCTATAATAAACTCAGGTAATAAGTTCAAATCTAAATCCAAATCACTTGTAAATGAGATATTTATGAATATTTTGCAAGTAATTTTTTCAGATTTCATTATAACTGTAATGCTGGTTTCATTTTTTTTTAAATGAAGGATTATCAAAATTTTATATGTTCTTTGCTCTATGAATACGCTTTGCCTGTTCCTTGAAAATTTTATAGTTTTCAGGGCACCTGGATGGCTCAGTTGGTTAAGCATCTGCCTTCAGCTCAGGTCATGAGCCTAGGTCCCTGGATGGAGCCCTGGGTTGGGCTCCCTGCTCAGTGGGGAGCCTGCTTCTCCCTCTCTCTCTGCCCCTCCCCCTGCTTGTGCTCTCTCACACTGTCAAATAAACAAATAAAATCTTAAAAAAAGAATTTGCCCTCATATATATTTGCCGCCATATTTATTATTGATCTTTGCTGAAGACCACTGAATAATTTTAATTATTCAGTTTTAAGTTACTGAATAATTTTAATGTGTTACTGCTTTTTCTATTTGCTTTACCTTATTTTTTACTCATACTTTCTGCAATTGTATTATTTTTTAAAAAGTGGCCCCTGAAATCCCATTTTATTTCTTTATCTCTAATTCATTAATAACATCTTTAAGGAATTGTATTTTGTGAAGAGTTTAATTCCCTTTTATAAATTTTGACACACTATGTTTTCAAATAAAAGGTTCTCAATTTTGAAACATATTTAAATTATCCACGTTATCATTTTGTTTTATTGCTATTCAGAGAATAAGATCTGTACATTTGAGATACTTATTAATTTGTCACTACACGACCACTTTTTGTAACTTTTCCAGGATAGTAGTAAACTAGATAATAATTCTATTTTGTTATAAGTGATAAAAGACAGGTAGAAATATATTAATATTTATATGTCAATTAATATATCTCCTAAAATCAAACACAGTACGTGGCTCAACTACTGCATGTTTTCTAAATAAACCTTTAATTACATTTTTTGGATATACCATATTTCTATTAACTTTCTGCCTCGATACTTGATTAAGTATATTAGTTTATTTTTAATGTCAAAACCAACCTTGCATTCCTGAAATATACCCACATTCATTGTGAGAAAAGGTGGTAAGTATTAGAATATTAATTTTGTAGCTTCTTCTTTGGTCAGATTCTATGTTTCTATGGATTTATATTTTATATAATTTTTTGAATGGCATGTAATTCAAAGTCCCAGGACAATTACATCTTCATTGTGAACTTTCTATTTATTGATATAAGATGTCTCCTGGAAATTTAATTTTTCTCTAATATAAATATTGTAATTTGATTTTTTTGCTTTATATAGCTTCCTCCAGTTTTTAATATTTTTAAAACTGTTTTACTTATCACAGTAGTACTGTTGAAAAATGGCACACATAATTGCCAAACGTTATTTTTCTAGTCTGCAAAAAGTACTTATTCACATACTATGATGAAATATTAAATTGGTGAAATTTGACCATTTCTAACCTACAAAATAACCAAGATTATATATGGCTCATTTAATCCGTTTATGACTGGTGAGAAATTTCAAAGTCTTTTGGGGGTAGAAGGGGGGAGGAGTAAGGACCATGGTCCAAAAGTTAGGAATAATTATTCGTATCACATTATATCCAGTCATCCATGGGCTATTTGAGACAAGTGATAGAACATGTCAGATAGTACTCTAGGAGTGCAAACAGAATAATTTGAACTTCCAAAGAAGATTAATATAAGATACTATCAAAGACATCAAATATAACGTTTTACCTAAACAATGTTACTGTCTTCAAATGCAGTTTGAAAAGAACACTAAGTTTTTCTCCAAATTCCACTACTCAGTTGTACCGAGAAAGTAGAAATATGGACCAGTGAAGTTAAACTGTCTCTTAGGCATTTAGCAGTACACCCCCCTCACCCCTCCATTCCCCACCCCCCACCTGTGCTTCTTCCTAGTCTGCCTGGTACCTGTCCTCAATGAACCTGAACCATGAACTCTGATTGCTATATAGAGCAGTATCTGCAATTCATGCCGAAAAAAGTACTTATTCTGAGGACTTCAATTCCTCATTTATAAGTTCCTTCTCTACCTCTGTTCAAAGTTACAGCTTATTCATCTTTGAATTCTGGTGTAACAGTTTTGATTGGAAATCATTCTCCCTCAGAATTCTATAGCCACTGCTACATTGTTTTTAATTGCCTAGAGTTGCTGTGGAAAAGTCCAATGCCGTTGTTTTTAATCTTGTAAATGAAAAGTGGTTTTATAAGTTTGGTTGCCTTTTGATTTTTATTCCCTCTGAAAGCTTCTAGTGTAATATATCCCCCACTACTCTCTTCTGAAGTTTCATAATGATACCTCTTGGAATATGATTTTTTTCATTGTTAAACTGGGTGCTCAGTGGATCCTCTTAATCTGGGCACTCATATCCCTGATAGCTTCCCAGGGCCAGCAGTCCTACCACTCACATCCCTCAATTCCAGAAAAATGTATTGAATTGTTTCTTTGAAAATTTCTTCCACAAATTTTTACTATTCTTCTTTGCCAAAATTCAAAATATTCAGACGTTGGCTTTCATGGACCAGTCCATTATTTTCTTAATGTTCCCCATTGCTCTCTTGTAGTGCTACTTTTTGCTCTACAGCCTTCTAATAATTATATACATGCTATATATGTCTCTGTAAAATTTTTGCTTTCTACTTTTAAAATAAATTTTGGAGAGGTCTTCTCATTCTCTGAGTATTTTCATTTAATGAACGTCATGTATTTGTGTTATTGTCATATTGCTCTAAGGATATTAAATTTTAGTGATTTTGAGGCTTTGCTTAAGTCTATGGCTATAACAGAACCTTTCCTCAACTGCCTGGAGATCTTTGGCATTTTGAATGAATCAGTAAGAAGCTGGTTGTACATCTCCCTGAATGGGCAAGTAGTGAGCTTCACTGTAACACAAAGTTGCTGTTCAGTTCCTTTGGGTAATTTCCAAGTTTGTGTAAGTATATTGTGTGTGTATAAATATTAACTGATAGATTTATTAATTTATATAAATCTAAACTTACAAAATAGAAAATGAATATTAACTTACATACTAATAAACATAAATTATATATACATACATATGTATACACATACACATTTACTTCACAGATGAGGAGAATTCTTCTAATCCTTTGCTAGCCTGAGGAGTGAGAAGGGACAACAATACATCTGGCTACCAAGATTAAAGAATCCAAGTTAGGAAAGGGAGTAGTGAATCTTAACAGTCAATGTTTATACTTTCTCTTAAACTTCTACTTGCTTCTACTAGGTTTCAACATTCTTTTGCCTGCAAAGTCTGTAACAGATTATTCCTGTTGTTTTTTTTTTTTTTAACATCTAAAATTGTGTCACTCTTATTTCTTCTTCTAAGAACTTTTTCTTGTGAGTTTATTGTGTATGTATCTGTGTATATATACATATATAGTATTTTAAGAGTAGTGGTAAATATAGTAAGGGAAACAAAAACAAACTATTGGGACTACAGCAAAATAAAAAGCTTTTGCACAACCAAGGAAACCATCAACAAAACAGAAAGGCAACCAACTGAATGGGAGAAGATATTTGCGAATGATATATCTGATAATGGGTTAATATCTAAAATATATAAAGAACTTATACAACTCAATACCCAAAAAAACAAACACTCTGACTTAAAAATGGTTAGAGAAACTGAACAGACATTTTCTTGAAGAAGATATACAAATGACCAAGACACATGAAAAATGGTTTAGTATCACTAATCATCAAGGAAAATTAAAACTATGAGATGTCACCTCACACCTGTTAGAATGGCCAAAATCAAAAACACAAGAAATAACAAGTGTTGGAGAGGATTTGGAGAAACAGGAACCCTCATGCACTGGTGGTGGGAATGCAAACTGGTGCAGCCACTTTGAAAAACAGTATGGAGGTTCCTCAAAAAGTAAAAAATAGAGCTATCCTATGATCCAGTAATTTCACTACTGGGTATTTACCCAAAGGATATGAAAACATTAATTCAAAAAGATACATGTTTACTGCAGCATTATTTACAATAGTCAAATTATGGAAGCAACCCAAGGATTCATCAACAGATGGATAAAGAAGATATTCAGCCATAAAAAAGAGTGAAATCTTGTTATTTGCAACAAACGGATGGACCTGAAAGGTACAACGTAAGTGAAATAAATCAGAAGTCAGTCAGAGAAAGAGAAATACCATATGATTTCACTCATATGTGGAATTTAGGAAATAAAACAAACGAACAAATTAAAAAAAGAGACCAAAAAAAAAAAAAACCCACAAAAAAACCCCCCAAAAGCCCCACAACAGACTCTTAATACAGAGAACAAACTGATGGTTACCAGAGGAGAGGTAGGTGAGGGGACAGGTGAAATAGGTAAAAGGGACTAAGGGTATACTTATCACAATGAGCACTGAGTAATGTATGGAATCACTGAATCATTATAGAAAGAAAAAAAGAGTAGAGGTAAACAAATGTGATCAATTCACCGCTTGACCAGAATCTCTTCATATCCTTTCATATTTAAGCTTTTAATTTTACTATAAAAATCTAGAGCTGTACTGTTTTAACTTGTTGGAGGGTTTGACTTTAACAGGATTATTTATTTCATTATGTAACGAGGTATCAATACCTCGTTTGGGTTCACTCCTGTTTTTCTATTCTTTTTTCAAGATTTTTTGCTAACTCCATTGTTTTCTTTGTGCTATCAGGGTTATACTTATAAATCTTTTTAAATCATCTAGTACACTGCAAACTATTCAATCTATTTTTAATCTAATTAATATTTATATTTACATCTTTAAAAGCACCTATTTAAAAAAATTCATAGCCTTGAGAGTAACAGTATTTTGTTTAGTCCCACCTTTTTAGACAACGAAATCAGCTCAGTTTTACTTCCCTTCACTACCATCCTCTCCTCACATTTGGGCCATTATAAATAAGAGTTATATATGAATTATTATTATTATGTTAATATAAAAATAAATCTTCACTCTTAAAAATGATTTTTGAATTTTATTTTATATATATTTAATGTTCATTGACATTCCACTAAAACCATCACTCCCTTATTCTCAACAGGTTAATTTTGTTTTTTTTCCTTTCATTTTGATATTGTATACTCAATGAAAAGCTACAGGAGTAATATTGAATAATATAATCCTAACATATCTGAGAAAACTATGTTCTTACCTTCCACACATAAGCTACAACACTAGATGTTAAGAGTCTTGACTCACATCCTGCTCCATTTTCTTCAGGCATTTAATTTTGTAGATGAGAAATCGTAGCCAGTTGGAATTTTCCTTCCACTTTAGAAAGAGTGTGGTTTTATTTTGCTTTTGTTTTCAACCTGCCTTGAGATATCTTTTATGTCTAGAAAGTGGGGGATAATTTTTTTGTAGTATGATACTTTAAAATTTTTGTTGGGATATGTCTGTAAGTATTTCTATTTGCAATTAATTCACATGGAATTATAACCTTTCACACACCTTCCTCTTTGTGCAATCTTGGGGACCCATTTTTTTTTAAAGGGTCAAACAGTCAAAGGCATTTTTGGAGTAAATTCATGAATTGATTTGGCAATAAAATTAATCTGAAGTCTGAGTAGGTTCTCAACTAGTTTCCAGTGAATTCCATGTGCCAATAAATAAACTAAAATTCCTAAGACAATGCTTCAGTCAGATTTATTTGCTATTCTCCTCTATGTCCTATTTTTCCTCGACTTAATGGTCAACTAGCAAAACTAAATCTCTATAAAATGAAGTTGAAAAATCATTTCAGGATACCTTAAAACAGTAGATGAGAAAATGACACTGTTAACCTGATTTTTGCCACAGGCTCAGTCATTTTGTACATCAGAGAAACCTTATCTGGCCTTGTCCCTCGATATTTTAAAAAATCTTATCTGTTACTTTTGGGGATCTAGTAATAATTTTTGCCACCATTTTGGGCCCTAGTTTCTGGATTTTCTCTATTCCTTTTCAATTCTTCTTGTAAATGACCAATTCTTTCATGAATTTATCTCTTTCTTGTAATATTTTTCAAAAAGCAAAAGTTAAAGCCAACACATTGACTCTTCCCAATCGCAGTCCCTGTCCTTAGGTCTATGGGATCAGTAATTACTGGATATGCCTTCCAAGTATCATCAGGCAACACTTCTTTGACCAAATCCCTTACATCACATAGGTCTCCATCATTCACATCATTAATATTAGTGTCCTTATCATGGGTTCCTTGACTACTAAACCAATGCCACATAATTCAGAGTTTGGCTTGGCAACACCCCATATCAACATACATACGGCTATCACTTTAGGTAATGATGACTTTTTAAAGCTCAGCATTTTTATATCATAGAATTTTATTTCTCAATCATTTATAGTTTGCCATAGATTTTCTTGATTGTCTCAAAGCTCTTATCCAAATGATAATACAGGGATTCAGTTTCCTCCCATCTTTGCCTCAAGCTTTTGTGTTTTGTTTTGTTTAAAGATTTTACTGATTTGAGAGAGAGAAAGCAAGCGAGAGAGAGCACGAGCTGGGGGAGAGGCAGATGGAGAGGGAGAGGCAGTCCCCCCACTGAGAAGAGAGCCCAATGTGGGACTGGATCCCAAGGTCCTGAGGTCATGACCTGAGTCAAAGGGAGATGCCCAACCAGCTAAGCCACCCAGGTGCCCCTGCCTCAAGCATTCAGAGTGGGGAAAGAGTATAAAGAATTCTGTACAGGACGGGTTTTGTTATTTGTTTTTCATTGTAGTAAGAACACTTATACCTGATCTACGTTCTTAACTTTTTAAGTGTGCAATACAGTAGTGTGAACTACAGTCACAATGTTGTACAGCACATCTCTATAACCCATTCGTCTTGCATAACTGAAACTTCATACTCACGGGACAGCTCTCCATTTCCCCCTTCCCTTAGCCCCTAACAGCAATCATTCTACTCCCTGCTTCTCTGAGCTTGATTATTTTACGTATCTTTTTTTTAAAATTATTTTTATTTTGTTATAGTAGTCACCATACAGTACATCCCCAGTATTTTACATATGTTGTATAAGTGGAACCATGGTATTTGTCCTTCTGCGTTTTATTATTTCACTTAGCATAACGTTGTGCAGGTTCGTTCATCTGTTGCATATGGCAGGATATCCTTCTTGTTTTAAGGCTGAATGACCCCATTTTGTGTATCTAAAATATATTCTTTAACAATTCATCTGCTGATGGACATTTAGTTGTTTTCATATCTTGGCTAATGTGAAAAATGACGCAATGAACATGATAGTGCAAATATCTCTTAGGGATTCTGACTTCAGTTCTTTAGATATACACCCAGAAGTAGGACTGATAGGTTGTAGGGTGGTTCTACTTTGAGTTTTTTGAGGAACCTCCATACTATTTTCCATAGTGGCTGTACCATTTTGCATTCCTACCAATAATGCAAAATTGTTCTATTTTCTGCATATCCTCTCCAGTACTTTTTTTGTTTTTAAATAATGGCCATCCTAGCAGGTGTTCCCCTGATGATTAGTGACACTGAGCATCTTTCATGTATTTGTTAGCCACGTGTCCAGATTAAAGATTTACACATAAGACCTGAAACTGTAAAACTCCTAGAAAAAAATGTCATGAATAAGCTTCCTAATACTGTTCTTATCAATGATTTTTGGATTTGACATCAAAAGCACAGGCAACAAGAGCAAAAATAGACAAATGGGACTATATCGAACTAAAAATTTGCATCACACAGGAAATGGTCAACAAAATGAAAAGGAGAAAGTGTTTGCAAATCTGATATGTGATAAGCAGTTAATATAAAAAATAATATGAGAACTTCTATAACTCAAGGGCAAAACATCAATAGCCCAATTTAAAAATGGGTAAAAAAGTTTAATAGCCATTTCTTCAAAAAAGATATATGAATGGTCAACTGGTACATGAAAAGGTGGTTCAACATCACTAATCATCAGGAAGTTTCATAGGAGGAGGAATTTTATGTCTCAGATACGGAAACATTCCGTATTATGTCAGTTCAGATTTTGCTGGCTAGAATTCAGTCATAGGGCCACTTCTCTCTGCAAAGGACACTGAGAAATGTGGACTAATATGTGCCCGGAAAGAAGAAGAAATGGGTGTGGTGAGTAATGAGCCAGTCTATCATACCAAATATCCCCATGACCTACCTCAGCTTCTACTTCACCTCCCTCATAGAAGAGCAGAAGTGGGGGTTTTGAATCACCAAGATGGATCACTGCCGCCCCTTTGTGGCTCCGTGAGGCCATAACCATTTCTGGTCAGACTATTCTCTGACCTTGCATAGGAGGAATCAGACCTTCAGTTTCTGACCTCGGGGTGGGGGTGGGGGGGTAGGCCAAAGAAGACCTTGTCAGGTGTAACAATAAGAAGCTGGACTGAAGCAGACACACATGTATACTTGTCCTAAAATTTTGCTCTTTGCTTTGTATTAGGCAGTTCTCTAAGATACGGACAAAAACACAATTAAGACAGCTAAAAAATCAGATACCAGGTTTCTGTAGTTAAGGCAAAATCCTGACCGGGGAGAATTCATAAGACATGCAGAGCACCCAACAAGGATCAGACACAGACAAGCCAAATGGCGTAAGACAACTTGACCTAACATAGATTTCAGAATCAGAGGCATTTTCATTTTTAATCCAGCAACTTGGGGCTTGCTTATCAACCCACTCACTTCCTAGGAGGCCCACAATCTACAGGGTTCTGGAAATCATCAAAGATCTATGAGACAACGGAAAGTAGGTAAGAGATACATGGTTCATCACTCCTGTCTTTATTCAGGGAAAAAAAATATATAAATTCAAACCCAGATCTGTCTGCTGCTGTGGCTAAGAACCACCCTGCTTACCAAGGCACAAGCTTCCCGGTGGCCTTCTGGCCAGGAAAACTGGGTCAGCTTCTCTGATGGAGTATCTCTGCTAGAGCATTACTGCTTTCAGTAAGGACTTTCTTTTGTAAGATGTGCTGTTTTTGAGTCTCACTTTCCCTCAGGTGACTAAAACCCTCCAGTTTGGGGGTTGAAAATAATGGTTAGAATCTTTGTTTTTACACAGGTTCCCTTTCAGCCACGATTACATTATAGGCAGTGTGTGGAAATAAAAAGCCAATTAAGTTTATACCTATCACCTAAATATGATCTAAAGCTCTCTAATCAGCTTAAGATTTCTAATCAGATCCACCCAATCAAAAATTGAAGTCAGTTCTCCCTGACATGAAATCGGTCTCAGTTTTCTTAAGAGTTGCTTATCCCTGTATCTGTGCTGATGACACATTTGATGGTATTGCCTCTCTAATGGATTTAAAACATAGAGCCAGGGTGTGATGTCAAATGTTGACCATTTTAAAGGACATAGCTAGAGGCAATTTGGGTATTCTTGCTGTTAAATTGTCAGTCCTGACACTGCTTAGTTATTCCAATTGATCACTTCACAATTAATCATGAAGACGGGCGAAAAGATCAAATCAATAGGCCTTGGCCACACAGGGTACATCAAGGAGACAGAAGGAAGTTAAGGCAGACCCCTAAGGACAACTTGTGTAGCGCTACTCACCTAGTAGATAACTAATAAACCTTTGAGGTTGATGATATTGGTGGTCATAGTCAGAAACATAGAAGCACAATGGGCAGAAACCAAATTTTCAGTCAGGCCAACATACTCTGCCTTTTAAAACAGGAATGTCATTTTTCTTGTCTCTGAATTTGCTTTCACCCCCAAAGTCAGGATGCCACAGAATTAGCATAACCATCAACACTATTCAGCACTTACTCACAGAACAATTTTAGACGTATTTGTAAGTTAAAATGAATTTCCAACATGCTGAGCCATGTGATCTGTCATACTAGTCTTGATGTCAGGTGCCTAAACTTTCTCTGTGAGAAAGTATTTACAGAGCTTTTGCTAAAGAAGTCATAAAGAACATATGTGGGAGATGATTGTTATTTAAGTTAGTGAATTGTAACTATTGTGAACTTTTTAATAAAAACACCTACACTGATTCATTCACATTTTGGATTAAAGTAATTATTTCCAAATTTCATTTTCTCTAATCATATAGTTGTTTGTTGCGGAAGCATGGCGAGCTGTCAAGAATGGAATGTCTTTTTCTAATTCTGACTTAATAGTATAATTTTTCCCTTCAAAATAGGCAGCAAAAATATCCATAGGAGCTATAATTGGTTAGGAAATGAGACAGTTGCCTCTGGCAATTGAGGTGAAATAGGTTGACTGTTGAATTGTTAAGGTCCTATTTTTGGTTGTTAGCTCTTATCCCTTGTGCTTACCGCATCTGCATGGGTGAGGTTGATCTGCAATCCCATAGTATGAAGCTCCGTGGTACTCTGAACTTGCACTCAAGCTCAGTTGCTTACCGTACAAACTTGGAAAAGGACTTTACTGCTCTAAGCATCAGTTTCCTCATCTGCAAACTAAGGACAACACCATCTTTACTGAGTTGGCTAAAAAGAATTCAATATAGTATATATAATATGCCCGGCAGGAAACAGGCACTAAATAAATGGCAGTGATTATTATGATGCCTTGCCATATTCTGGGAAATAACAATTTCCCTAATTTGAATTGCATAGCAGAAGAACCCCACCCTCTCCCAGAGTATGATCACGTTTATTCCATGTGAAACTACTAAATGTCCATTTTAAGCCCAGAGAAAAATTTTATAGCCAGCTATCAACTCTAGAAACGGAGGTTGATAATGGAAGTGCTGACAAATCTTTTGATGTTTTCAGGAATGTAATGGGCTTCTTAAGGACCTGGAATTGCAAGGTAAGCTGTTTACTCTTTTCTGCTAAGGAGGCAATTACGCAGGCCTGTTGGAGAAGTTTATAATATGATTAAACAGTCAACATCAAATCAAATGGTGATTGAATCCCCCAGAGGCAGTTTACCCTCACAGCACTTTTGAATCCCTGATTTGTATTTTCAAATGCCTTTGCACTGGACAATGAGCGGGGCAAAAAAGCCATTGTTTTTAAGACAGTGCTAAAATAAAAGTGGGTTGGTGGAAGGATGACTTTCAAAAAAACATATTCTAATTTTAATATTTACTAAATAAGTTGCTTCTATTTGCATTTTTTAAAAAAATCTTTAAAATAACTACATTCTAGATTGACTGATCCAGACCATCTACTGAATGTCTGCTCGTGTTAATTTGCATCAGATTTCTGTTTGATATACTGCAAAGCAATTCATGCTAACACATGTAGCTAACAAAGATTATACTTTAAGTCTTCATAATAATTTGTAATTTATTCCTAATATGCTACATATTAGTACTTTTACAAACACTAAAATATATTAGTTATGCTGTAGAGAAAGATTCTACTTATTAACCTTAGAAAACAAAATGGTGGTATTTACTAGTCTGTAAATAACATAATTTTTATATTTAACATCTGAAATGATTTATTTACTATCACTGTGTCTGCATGGAATAAAAACCTACGATCTTCAGTCTTCTGATATGCATTAAAACCAAATACTAACCTCTTTGTCAGTGAATTTACACTGACAATTTTTTTTTATAAAAGTATAAGGCAAAGTGCAATCTCCTCAAAAACAGATGTGCTCAAACAATACAATAATTACACAAAATTATTATATAGTTACACTAAGCCTCAGTTTAGCTACTATCATTTGGAAGTAAATAAAGATAAAATAAAACACAATGGGGGAATACTCCAAGTTTTACATAAATGTTTAAAATTCTGACTATGACACAATTATATTTTTGAAAACAAAATAACCCTAAGTAGAGGACATTTACTTAATAGGTAACACGAAGCAGTGGTTAAAAGCATGGAATACAGTATTACCTGATTCAAATTCCTGCTTTTCCCCAACTAGCTTTGTAATGTTTGTTAGTTTACTTAAGCTATACGGGCATTGCTTTTCTCATTTGTTTATTCTGAGGATTGAAGGAGTTAATATATGTAAAGCTCTTCAAACCATACCTGGAAAACAATGGTGATACTCAAGTTTTAGATGTATGTGTATATGATTTCATCTATTTGAAAGTCTAGGTTGTGTGAGGTTCACTTTCCAAAAATTTCAGATACTGCCTCATATTTTCTTTTTAAGATTTTATTTATTTGAGAAAGAGAGAGCACACAGGCGGGGAGGGCAGAGGGAGAAGGAAAAGACTCCCCACTAAGCAGGGAGCCCACTGACATGGAGCTCAATCCCAGGACCCCAGAGATCATGACCTGAGCCAAAGGTAGATGCTTAACCGACTGAGCCACCCAGGTACGTCAGTGTCTCATATTCTTAATAGACACTAATAACATAGGTTCACTTTTTCTGTAGTAGGTATGACCCGGAAAAGTATTTCTTTATACCAAATATTACTTTATTTTGAAAAATGAACTCTAAACTGATAGACATTGGAGTAATGGCCCTCAAAGTTTAGCTTACATCAAAATTAAGTGGATTACTTGTTAAAACACAGATGTCTGAACTTTACCACCAGAGATTCCAACTATAGGTCTTAGGTAAGGCCTCGGAAGTAGCATTTTTCACAAGTTCCCAAGTGATGCTTTGGGTAACACACATTCAGAACCACTGGCCATGAGGACAATTTGGAGAAGGGAGCCATTGGAATACAGAATATATATTTTTTGATTTCTTTAAATAGGAAAGAAATTACATTAATGCAATTTGTGCTAACACTTGACTGGTTAGCTAATATGTAGAGGATATAAATGGTATTACAGAAGAACAGAATGCTCACATAGGAAAGGAATTTATCCCAATGACTTGGATTCTACTTCTTAACAAGTCCCTGTTGGCAAATCAATGTGGTCTGGAAACATCTTTAACCATATTCAGTTAGATAAAATGCTCAGTCTTTTTGCAGCAGAAGATAACTAATGGAGAACCACTGGATAAATGACTGGAGGTCGAGGATATATTATAGTCTTTCATTGACAGGCTAATAACATTACACTTCTAACTTAAGCAGGGGGCAGCCAAGTCTCCCTGCTTCCAGGATGTTTGACCAGAGGAGTGTCATCTAAGTAGTGTTTCAGGAAGATTAATTTTGTGGTGAAATTGAAAGGAATAGAGATGAATTTAGGCTGGGAAAGAGGCTAGGCTCATAGAACTCTCGTGAATGGTGGCAGAAATAAAAGGAGAGAGAAAGAGAGAGAGAGAGGTATCTGGAGGAAGTATTTTAATGGGCTTTATATTGGATTAAGTTTCTGATTCTAAACCAATGTGGCTTGGCTTTGAGGGTAGCCTTTTTTCTTCCCCTGAACCAACCCGAAAGCATAAATCAGCACTGGTCTTCATGTCACAAACAAAAATCCACTCTATCAGGCATTTTTTTTCAACCAGGGTTTCTGGTCTCCAAAATCCCCTTTGGAAATCTCTGTCCATTTATCCCTCCAGCTTCCAAGCCCTCTATTCTTCCTTCACCACTCTCCTACTCACATCACCCCGTGTGAAACTGACAGTAGAAGGAAGCAGGGTCAAGAAAAATGTTAGGTAACTTATTTTTTATTGGCTGTTTTATCTTATCTGAACAGTAGAGAATAAGGATGCACTTAATTTGGGACAAGAAAGGAAAGAAAACTTGAAGGTAAATGAAGAGAAAGAATAGCATTTTGAGAGAGCTCTCTCCAGGGCACATTGTAATTGCTGCTTCTTTGTCATCTTATTTCACAATATGAAGGCAAAACTCAGAGCACAGGTGAAAGGATAAAGTCTGGAATTGGAGACGGAAAAGGACAGGAATCTGGGGTAAATCTGGGATAGAGTGAGGAGAGAGAATAGTGCTGACTGGGGGTACAGGGTGCTACCCACCCCACAACTCAGCCAGTTTGGGGGAGGACAGAGGGAAGTTAAGAGGAGTAAGCAAGATCACTAATCACCTTGCTTTGTCCAGGGCACTGTGGCTGTTGTCAAAATGGTAGAAGCAGTTTCATTATGTAATACCATTTTGCACACATTATTTCTGTTGAACACAATAAGTCAAAGGTGGAATGATGCAGCTACATTGATTCTTTAGTTTATAAAAGCTAAGGTGTATTGAGTAATGCATTACACACTTGGCACTAAGCTGCTTTTGTTGCTGATAAACAGTATGAAGCCACAGTGCAAAAACAAACATTTAAAAGCAGAAAGCTAAGAGGAAGTCACTCGATCACAAAAGCTCTACAAAGAGAAGTTAAATTAACACCAAAGCTAATGCACCCATAGATATGAAGCAATTAATTGCAGAAATCTAGTCTCCCTGAATTTGGGGAATCATTTTACAATGTGCACAGCAGCTAGGACTATGTACTATGAGACGATGCCTAAGTGACGAAGCTGTCTGTAAATGTCTCCCTCACTTTTGTGTGAGATATTTTCAGGGGTAAATCTCCATGCCACAGTAATGACAGCTGATATCTTGGTACTGTTTAGTGCAGGAGTCTTTAGTATGTTGATACCAAATCCATTTTAAAGCTTCATGAAACGCAGCATTTAAAAAAGCACAATCTAACAAATGTGTACAGTATTTCTGCTATATGTATCCTTTTAAGGCAAAAATGACAAAAATTTGAAAAATATTCTCTTAATTGCCATTAAGAGACTATCCAGTTTTGACACTGCTATAGACTTTTGACATTTGGGTTATTTTTTTCATCTTAATTGTAAACGGACATCCTGGAAATGCTTACACCCATAGAGAAGACAATGATGAAATCAATCACCCATTCAGATAGAATTTTTAAAGTGTGATATTTTTCTGAGTGGTGAAGAAAGATATTTGAATGGGAAGGAGAGTAGTGTTCTATCTGGAGAGGGGACTGATATGACAAATGTCACTGACAGTTACGGAAATAGTAACTAAAATTTTAGCAGCCTTTGGAGGCTCAGAGAGCAGAGGCCAGGGCATCCGCAAAAATGTTGTGATTGACCTGAAGGCCCTTGCTTTTTGCAGGACAACCTGCCACACCCCTCTGCAGGATACAACCTCCTCCTAGCCTCTGCTTCTAAATCTGCTTAAGAGGCAGAGAAGGTGAGAGAGGAAAAATAAAGAGTTTAGTTCATATCTGATGATGTGGACTAGAAGGAATATAAACTCTCTTCCAACTATGAGCCTGTATTATTCAAATGTCCTCTTCGGCAAATGTACAGAAATAAAGAGGCAAATTATCTTATGCAGAAATGAGGACTTAGCAAATAATTTATTGGTCACCTAGAACAACTAGTGTGTGTGTCCTGTTGTGTTGAGTGAATCGTTGCTGCAGGCTGGCATATTTATTTCTAGCATACTAACTAGAAATGTAAAATGAATGTTATACATGGCAGTCAAGTGTAGTTTGACATAATACTAGTCTTCAGTTGAGATTTGAATCCCCTGGGCTGGCCTGAGAACTACCATTCACAACATTGTTCCTGCTGAAAAATGTCTTCTGAATTCCAAACAACTGATTTGCAGATGAACTTGTGGTATATTCACAAACTGGGGTTCAAATTGTGCAGAACAGTACAAAGGAGTTGTAAAAGCCTATCGAAAGATACTGTAACTTGGAAAAAAATTAGATGGATACTGTAACTTGAATACGTCAGAGTTCAATGAGACAGTGGCCATGCATCTTGAGATAATCTTCTAAAAGAGCCCACAGCATGCTTAGTCATGTCCCTACATCCCATATTAGCTATCCTTAAGTTTATCCATAACGAGGTTTCTCTCAAGTGCTTATTGATACTGTTATCTGGTCTGCTTAATTAAGCACACTATTGACAAAATCCAGATCTTCATTTAATCTAGTCTAGTAGAAGTTAGAAGCACTCTTTCAATTACTGATGAAGCTCAGTTAAGGCATGAAAATAGAAACCTTAAGGTGATAAGTCAGCTAGGTTAATTTTGGCACTAACCATGTGCTGACTCTATGCCACCCCCTTAGCAAAGATCACCTCTCTAATCCTGTGTATATACCCTATGTAATGAGTATTAATTTTTATCCCCATTCAACAGATATGAAAACAAAGGCCAAAGTTTTCAAAGCTAGTAAATTGCAAAGCCAAGATTCAGATTCAGAAATTTTATTTCAAGAGCCTGCTCTTAATTACTCTGCCGTACTGCTAGCTGTTTATATCTGTCTGATAGGTGATGCAGCCACTGTCATCAAATGAAGCGTGAAGCAGGACTGAATAGTCAGCCTGGAAAATCAAAAATTACTATCTTATCTTCTCCAAATGATAATAAACTGTTTTTCAAGGGTTGGTGCCTTTAATACATTTTATTATCTCTCATTACATCTAGAAAAGTGTTCCATGCTTTTGGGAACTCAGTAAGCATTGACTAACTCAAAACTAACATATATATAGGTTATAAATTTATCTCATACTACCTTTTTAGAATAGATATTTTTCTATCATATTGGTTAATGACAACAGAAAGGTTGCATTCCTTTTCTATTTTCCCTATTCTCATGGTGTGTGGTCATTTATCAACAATACTTTACTCATGCCATTTATTAGATTACGGCCTAGAACATTCAACATGTATATTAGAAATGCTAAGATTAATTTACAAATGACATATACTTCTGAAACAAAAAAAAGCACATAGACTAAATATAACAGGCTAAATATGACAGCTAAATAACAGGCTAAAATATGACTCTACTTCCACATGAACTAATTGAAAGAAAACTAACATCTTTCTGAGCCCAGTCTTGTTCTAGGTTCTGTATTTTCATCACCTCATTAAACTTTTCTGTGGGAGTAAGAACTAACAATATTTCATTTGACAGGTGAGGAAACTGAGATTTGGGGAGGTTAATAACGTTATCCTTTATCAGACAGCTGGGTAATGGTGGAGCTAGAATTTAAAGCCAAGTAGGTGTATTCCAGAACCTTAGGTCTTAAATATTTGCACAACGCTAGTCCTGTGTAGTCATAAATCATAAATTATATTTTCTTTAATATCTAATTTCTTTGACACCTTTCTTCTTTGGGTCTGCATACTAACCAGTTGTCCTACATGTTTGGAAACTGTAAATTAGGTGGAATGTTTATATTTTCACCAATATTATATATTTTTAAAGATTTATTTATTTTAGAGAGAGAGAGCATGCATGTGCACGAGTGCTGGGAGGGGCAGAAGGAGACACTCTCCAGCTGACTTCCCGCTGAGCACCGAGCCCCACAGGGGGCCGGATCACACAACCCATGAGATCATGACCTGAGCTGAAACCAAGAGTCTGACACCCAACTGACTGAGCCATCCAGGTGCCCCAATATTATCTTTTTTAAAAAACAAAATTAGAAAACCATCTCATTTTTATAACATTTGTTCAGCACATTTTTATCTTAAAAATGCTATGAAGGGTGCAGGGTTTTCAAAGAGTTTGGCAGGATCCGCTCCTAGATGGCTATTTTCTGTATCTATGCTCCTCAATGGGTATAGAGTACAAAGGGGAGAGAGGGAGAGATATAAAAATCTAAGGAGCATTTTTAAACTTTTACAACTGACACCTTTCCTATCCTATCCGAGAATCTGATATCCCCATCTCCAGTTCTATTATAATGATAAATTTTCTAAGAGGAATAAAGTGTTTAAAAGCACCCCCATTCCCTGCTTTCTCCCACTGAATGTTTTCTCCTTAGAAGTGAGATGCTATGGCACAGGGGTTTCTCCCACTTTAACTGACCAAGTGAACAGGGTAACATTCAGGGGAAAGGAGGTGAAGAACAATCTATGTAGGCCTGTTTACAGTCTAGACTTAAGCTAAGGGCAACATGTGTTCCTGAAGTTCATGGACTGTTCAGCCTAGAATGCCAAGAAAATAAGCCGCGTGGGTATTTGGAATTATAGATGAAAACAAAGCAGTACTCCTGGCGTGCACTCGCAATCTGTTTTCCCCGGGAACTAGAGAAAATCCGTATTCTACTCAGAGGCCACGACCTTTCCATTTAAAAAACGACTAAGGCTTACAATGCCTTGAATATTTTTAGGCCTTTATAAAGTTGGTGGAACTGTATTACTAAATTTTTTCTCATTGATTCTCATAACAATCCCTCAAAAGAATTTTAAAAAATATTTAACCAACTGGGGAGAAAATGACCCTCTCTGGGAAATTTGGAGGACATTAGTTTGGAAACAAAGTGTATATTAAGCAGAGATGTGTGGAATTAATAATAAAAGCTATGGGAGTAGCTGTGCGGACTGACCTACATGAGTGTGGTTGCCATGAGGGGACAGTGGGAATATAGGATGGAGTTTGACTAACTAAGCAAGCTGTAAAATCACTTGATAGAGGGCCAGTCACCAGGGGCTATTCCAGTGGACCAATTAACACAATCAACGCAAGATGCAAATCAAATGTGAAAAATCTTACGCTAGTATTGAATTAATAAGCCTATAGATGAAAAGATAATTTCATCTATATGTTCAAGACTATTGGGGTTTAGTTTGTTCCTGCATCAGAAGCAGGTGTTAACTGCAGGTCTGGATACTGTTAGGAAGGTTATGGTCTCTGTGATCCCCAGGCCTGCAAAATCACCTTATGAAAGTTATTTGGCAAATACTTAATTAAAACTTGACATTGTTCATAAGACCATGATAAAATCAATACATTTTCTTCATAGAAAGCAGGCTCCCGTTGGAGGCTGAATTCCATTTTTTCTCTCATTTTTTATTTAAAAAGTGAACAGATTTTCTATTTGAATGTTGAATAGGAAATGCCTAAAAATTTACTACATCTCCAGGGCTACATTTTAAAAGTTCTTTATATTTAATATGACTTTGATGAACAATTTTTAGTCAGTAGAACTTAATAACCAAAACAACTGAATATTATCAAATGTGCCCATGATTTTTACAAGCAAATAAAAGCCAAAAGGAAAGAAATAGACTTTAATATAATTATACCTACATGTGGAACCAACAGTATAATTATTTCAATTGTTACAGAAGTGATTTCAATTATGTACCCTCAATCATTGTGTATTTGCATTAAAATGCAAATATATAATGATTCGTGTTTTCAAATATGTGATGCATTCTTCTTTCCTATTTTAATAAGAATAAATGCCTAGTCGTGCAAATAACATAAAACAAAAATGTTTTTGCAGCTTTTTTTTGCTTAATGTTAGGTCTTAATACGACAAAATGAAATATGTGCATTGACCAACACCATAGTCTTTGAAGCATACCATTTCTGGATGAAATATGGTTCATTCTGAAACAGATTGATATAAAAATGCATGCATACTATAAAAGAACAAAACAAACTGTTTTCTAAAACATTAACTTTCTTATATTCACACATTTGGATATTGGTGAAAATAAACATAACAAGCTGCCCCAAACCTGCTCAGTCCTTTTGTATTCTATCAGAGTGACAGATGTAAGACCGTAGAGTGAATAATCCCCTTTAGAAGACATATTTACAAAGCCAGTGTTGCCAGGATTTTTATCAACTCTCTCATTGCTCAGACCAAAAGTAAAATAAAACGTAAAAACAAAATAAGTAGCTGTTCTTAATTTTTTAATATATGCCATCTTGTCACATGGTATCTGTCTCTGTCAATCTGTTAGCTTAATTGAATCAATTCTTTTGAGCCTCAACATAAAAACATACAATTTGGTTAAAATCTGTAAAACAAGTTATTTGCATTTCCATGGTGTCCCTATAAAGCATCAAAGTAATCATGCTCTAAGAAAAAAAGTCATAGTAAGCTTGATTTTAGTAGATACAACCTACTTCCCCAATTAATTTTGCATTTAATACTTCACCGGTATTTGAGGCTCAGAATTAAATTATAATATGACTCATTTCCCTATGAACTCTGTGGTTCATCATCTTCTTTCCACACCACTTCCCACAAAACCACAGCAAGCAACCCTGGGGACTCATGATCACACTGTTCTCAAAATTAATGTATTTTTTACTTCTTCTTCTTCTTCTTCTTCTTTTTTTTTTAAGATTTACTTATTTGTGAGATGGAGAACACCTGCGAGTGGTGGGAGGGGCAGAGGGAGAGAATCTTCAAAGCAGACTCCCTGTTGAACCCACAGACCCCATGTGGCTTGATCTCACAACCCATGAGATCATGCTCTGATCTGAAACCAGGCGATGCTCAACTGACTGAGCCATCCAGGTGCCCCTCCTTCATGTTTCTCTTTTTTATTTCCTTGACTTTTTCTTTTCCGAAATTTTAAAGGAGAGGTACAGAGGAAAGATATATCAAGACTGGGGAGGGGATGAATAGGAGCAAAGCAATGCAGGTATTCATATGTGGTTTTTTTTCCCTTTATTTTATCAGAGAGCAAGAATAGTACAGTATATTCTACAGAAAAATTTCAAATCTTCTACTTAGAACTTCTGCCAAATGTCTGCTGAACAGTCCAATATACTCTAAATGACTTATGTTGTAGCATAAAAATGAGAAATGAGGCTTGCCAAATGGAAAGTCAGCCAAAGAAATCAGTCTATTCTAACAATGGGGTGTTTTGGTCATGGGTAAGGTGAAGGCTAACACTTGAATGTCATGCCTTCAAGCTGGAGGAGAACATGGCCTGTAAACATGAGATGTGAGAAGAATAAATAATATCTTGGATCTCACCTAACTATGGGAAATATCAGTTATGGCCTCTGTGTGTTTATCTGAAGTATGTATGTCGAAGTGTGGGTAGATATCAGACCCAGAGTTTGCTTCATGTTAGCCAACGACATACCTTATTAAAAACAAATATCAAGGTGAGGAGGATAAAACAGATCTGTAGCATTCTAACTTCCTTATCATACTCTTGCAAATTCCCTGCTTCGAGGATTTTTCTGATACCTGGTAGAATCAGAATGCTTATCAACCAACAATGTGTTTTAGCCTGAAATTCAATATAACTAAGGATGATGTAAAGGGATTAGGATTTAGATATAGCTATAGATTTAGATTCATAAGGTCACCCTATATACTGGACCATTTAAGAGTAGTCTAAGAAGTTTCCATTTCATGCTGAATTCCTTTCCATGACCTGTCTATCCGTACAGTGATTTCAAATTTTTAGCAAACATAGAATACAACAATAAAAGAGATCTGTTTTTCATATTCTCAACCCTTCTTGTTTGCTAGACCAAAAGAAATACAAACAAAAGAAAACTCACAAAGCTCTGCCAATGAAAATGCTACCTTCTGAATCTTGGACCTTTGGGTTCCTTTCTGCATACTTCTCTTCATTTAGAGCTTCTGCCTAAGAGGAAAATTCTGCACAACTATGGAGAGATCAAGAGTTTAGCCCCATGGCTCTATCCTAGTGAATTCAGAGGGGGCTTCTCCTCATAAAGGTGACCCCCTCATGTAGTACCATATTTGTGGTTTGGATCTTCAAACCCCTAGTGTCTTAGACAGATAAGGGGAGGGTCTAGGAATGTGCCCTGGGGGTTACTGTGCACGAATTCCTGTGTAAGGACAACGTTTGAAATATTAACTTTTGTTCTCACGTGGTATTTTCTCTTTTCTTCCCTCACACTTAAAAGAATTGATCAGGTGTCAGGTTCCTCGAAAAGGGAGGTATGCAAGAGGCTGAAAAGCAGAAAACGAACACTATGAATGTAGCTTTTATATGTCAAAAGTGCAAATCCTTTGGTAGTTTTAGAACACTGCACAGAATTAGTAGAGTGCTCTAGTTCCTGAGATGCCACGCGGAGAGGAACAGGGAACACTCTGAAAGAGAACTGCGAATTTTGAGGGAACAGAAGATGAGGGATCATAATGGTATTAGCCAATTCTTGAGTGGACAGGTGATTCAAGTGCCCCCCACCTCCAACAAAGACTTGGTACTATGCAAGTGCCTGGAAATTAGCCAGAACCTTCTGAAAAAAGGGAACTCTAATGGAATGAAATTTAACTTATCCTTATCTTTTAGGGCTTTAAAATAGAAACTAAATTGCAAAGTCATATTATGTACACAATTTATGGACTGAGAGTCCTATCTGCTCACTAAACGATACTGGACTATTAATCCAATGTATGTAACTGTAATCCTCTTTCTTAAGGGGTAACTACAGGTAGTGAATCTAATGTCTTTGCCTGCAGATACAGTTAAATATATGAAAATTACTTAATTTACTGTTAGCCTCTATACTCACTTTCCCATACTTCCTGAAATATGATGCTTTAAATCTTACTAATCCCAATTATATATATTATATGTAATATATATAATTTATAACCACAAAAGTCAGGGAATGAGGTTATCATCTGGTCATAAGGCATTAGTTTGGACTACGTATAAATCAGATACATGGAAAATTCCCAGGTGCAAACAAGACAGTGACATTGGAGAAGACACATATTTTGGTTCTAATATACTCCTTCAAAGCTAACTTCATCATGCTACTACAGTAAAGCTGGGAGGAGGAAGGGGAGGGGTAGTAACAATAAAACAACAGGTTAATTTTCACTACTGCTGGGTATTTACTATGTGCCACGCACTGTACTAAGTACTTATAAACATTATGTTATTTGAACTTTGCAATCATTTTCTCTCCGGAGCCCATGCTTCTCATTACTCTTCCATAGCACTGTCCTTAACCATGACCAAGCTCTAAAACAGGCTTTCCAAAGAAGAGGAATCACTGCTATGTGTCTTGATTGTAATTTGGTATTCACTTTAAAATAGCACATGGTAATACTGTCAGAAATATAGGTACGGGGTGCCTGGGTGGCACAGTGGTTAAGCGCCTGCCTTCGGCTCAGGGCGTGATCCCGGCGTTAGGGGATCGAGCCCCACATCGGGCTCCTCCGCTATGAGCCTGCTTCTTCCTCTCCTGCTCCCCCTGCTTGTGTTCCCTCTCTCGCTGGCTCTCTCTCTCTCTCAAATGAATAAATAAAATCTTAAAAAAAAAAAAAGAAATATAGATACTGTTTTAAATACAGCCTCTCTGCATTTCTCTGCATTTTCATTGACCAAGAAAACACTGATAAAAAGGGAAGAATACACTATTAGGTTTTTTTTTAACTTTAATGATTAGCAAATTATTCCGAGGATGCAATCTCTCATTCACATGAGTCCACGTTAATAAAACAACATCTACTTCCTGCATTTTACCTAGCGCATCGGTTAGAGCTTCTAAAACCTGGCTGTGTTAAGGTTAGAGAGGTGTGAGTATTATACTCCAGACATGGCTGAAGCACACCTGGAAAGGGACATCTCATCTGCACTGTTATTTTTATGTGAAGAGTAGTTCTTCACAGTTATCAGAGTGAAAATTCCATCTGCTATTTGCTGTATATACAGACTCAGAGCAGAAGCCACAGACCTTTAAAAAATGCTTATTTGTTACAAGAAAATACAATACATTTTCAGAATCCTCAAATATTGAACCAGAAAAGATTATAGAAAACTCTATACCAACAAGAGCTAGCAGAGATTATAAATGTTATACAGAGGGGAAAATAAAAACATCCTGAGTGTCCCTATTGAGTAAACTGCCTCATTATTTAGTTCTGAAACACAACTTAGATTTTTTTTCCCTCTATTGTTTCTGATATAATTTCAAAGTCAGGCAGATAACTAGAGAGTGGGAGGGCAGAAAGCATGTACTGTGCATGACAGGGGCACAAGGAACTGAGGAGGCAGGGGAAAGGCAAGAACAAATTTAACTTTAGATTCTCTTTAGAAAAAAAATAATGACAATTTATTAAATGAGAGGCAGTTACACACACCTCCGACATCTCAGAGTTCTAAGCAGCTGATATGGCATTTTAAGATGTTAAATATGCATTGTGGGCTGTTTCTTCAGAAAGTCATTTTAACCATACCCACTGTCTGTAAAAATGAATCGTTAAGTAGCCCTGCAGTTTTTAGAGAACATTGTGGTCATCACAAATTCTCCAAAACGTGCTTGCTTCTTTGTTTTCTAAATACATAATAAAATTCACATCTAGGCCAGCAGACACTGTGGTTGCTTGGTAAATATTTTTTGATTGGTCCTCCTTTTCAGATGTTCATGATACGATGTCATTGTTGAGATATATGTATTAAAAAGTACAAGCATGATTATTCTTTACCTGTATTTGGATCTCCTAACTACCATTACCCATTATTTTTCTAGTAATTCTCTTTTACCTATGCCTATGAGGCTTATGAACTTGAAGAACCTTCCAGGAGAAAAAGTTACTTTTATGTGCCCTTGCTTGTTTTTGTTTTGTTTGTTTTTTTTCCCCAAGAAGGTTTTTTACTAGGCCCAAAGGTGTGCATTGTTGGAATAATTTAGTACTATCCTAGGGCTAGTCAATTGTAAACAAGTCTGCTGTACGGAAAAACTGCCTAAAAATTGCAACTCAACATCTTAGACAATGAAAAGGCACTGGCTGAGGATATGTTTTATAATAAGCTTACTCGATTCATTTTTTTAAATCAACACTTCCCATTAGATTTTCTGTGGGTTAGAAAGAACATTAAATTCTGAACTAACATCATTTAAATAAAAGCAAGGTTTTAAAAAAAAATACTTTCTCTGATTTTATAAAGGCAATTCTAGTCCTTGAAGAAGTCCTAAATCAACAATCCACCAAAATTTACAGAAATTGCTTTGTATTTGGGTCTGTTGCCATGTCCCCCAATTGAACTGACCAATAAAAAGTAAAATTCAAATGATTTATCCAGGAGTTGGCAAATTTTTTTTCTGTAAAAGACCAGATAGTAAATATTTTTGGCTTTGTGGGCCAACTGTCACCACTACTGAACCCTGCCATTACTGTAACTCACTAGCAGCCATAGACAAGAAACAAACTAAGGGGCTTGGCTGCATTGCAATAAAACTTTATTTACAAAAACAGGCAGTTGCTGCTTTGGTCTATGAACCATAATTTGCCAGAGTTTTAAAAATGTACTGATTAAAATGTAATCATTCCTTTTAAATAGCAAGAATCTTAAATAACTTTTTATAAAAACAACTGTGTTAATTTGGATATTTTTAGAGCATCTCTATTCTTTTATCACATTGTCAACAAATCCCATTTTTTGACTGAATCGATGATTTAATGTAGTCATATAAAATGGTTGTAAAATTGGTAAAGTTTATTTTATACATGCTTTTCAGGCCTTTTTTTTTTTTTCTTTTTACTGTTTCGGATTTCTGAATTACTTACTGCTATCTGACAGAACAGGTCAGTTTTCTTTTACCTTCCAGTGATTTCCTTGGTCAATAAAAAGCTCAGTACAAAGCTCGAGGGATTGCACCTACTGTTAGTCTTTAAACTGTCCTGAAAAGAGTCCTTACCCATGAAATTATTAAAATATTGATGCCAACAGATTAAGCCACTCCAGCACATGCTACGTGGTGAAAGTATAATACTAAGGTTAGTTTACAAAATAATCTATGAATAACAAGTTTGGAAAAAGAAAGCTTCATCTTTTACATAAAGTGTGTCTTCATTCTTACAACAGGACACTCCTGGCAATCTACAGACTTTAATGTTCTGCTTAGTTCTCTGCACTTCTTTTGATAGTACCAGGAGGTAGAGTGTTCTTTATACACATCTTCAGCTTCATAAAAACTGTTTAGAACCTTTTACTAGAGTTACCCAAGAGCTCTGGCTTGCTTAGCGGACACGTGAATTGCTGCAGCTTGATCCTGTCCTCATACAAACTGTGACAATGTTTTCTTTATTATCTTGTTATTGTTTAAAGTGTACTTTGCCCACTTACATTAGCAGAAACCCATTTCCTCCCTTTCACTAACAGTGGCAAAAGAGATCTATTAAAACTTTACAAGTGCAAGAAAGGAAGATCTACCATTTAGCTTGAACTAAGAAAGGCCCACTTCTCACCGCTGATTTAGACTCTCTCTTTTGCTACGTCTCATTTACCCAATACGTTGCTGGCAAACAAAGAAATATTGGAGAGCGCTTTATGTGTTTCATTTATGGTACAACGCATTCTGTATCCAACCCGAACCTACATCCCAGAATGTTAAATCTACCTGGCATCAAGCAGTTCATGCCTTGATGATTAATTACAAGTCTAATAGAAAAGATAAACAACCCATTGCAATTGCAGAACAGTAAGCATACATTTCCTTAATCATGGAGAAATTACTAAATCCTATTCACCACAGGTGTGTAGGTTTATGTTACCAGCATCTGCTGTGAATCACATGAAGTTATTATTTTCATTCCACAGCACCAATGGGTGTTTATGGAAATAACTGTACACTATACAATTTTGATTGCACAGAGAGAAAAATAGTTATTTGGAATGCAATTTGGACTGCAATATTTCTTTTTCGTTGCCTCTCATTTGGCAGCTTATCCTACTCAGATATTATCATCAATATGCCATACATAAACTTACATTCATCACTGGTACTTAGGCTTATTAACTAAACAGCAATTATATTGTCGTAGGAGGATTATGGGAATGGGAATGAATACAACTGTGTGTCACAATGTTTCCTTCTTTATACACAAAGTGTTTTTTGTTGTTAACAACAAGCCGTAATGTAAACAATCTGTCTGAAAATATAAGAAGTGTCACCGAAGGCAAAAGCAGCATTTTTGTGAATATGCCCATTTATAGACATTCTTTTATGAAATTTAGCAACCCATAATGTTCTAACATAAACTTACATTGAACACAAACTGCACAGAAGATTCAATTATAGTATGCAATTTTACAAATTAATCAAGATCTGATTTTTCTGCAAAAAAAATCGGTGATTTTTAGAATCATCAGTTTCTACTAAAATAGTATATATAACTGGTTGCTTGTTGCCCATCTTGGTAGCTCTTCATCTCCCTATGAAAGGATCCTTCTGTTGGGACCCAGCCTTCTTGATTTCAGATCAGGAGAAAGCAGATGAGCACTTCTGCATCATACCACTACAGCAAATTTGTGGACCACATGGTAGGTTCTTGATATTCTCCTGACAACAGTTTCTGTGACAGGGGTAAGTTCATTTTTCCCTTATGTCTAATTTCTGAAGAGTACAGGAGAAATACCTACCTGCCTACCACTCAAATGGTTAATGCAGTGAGTGGGCTTTCAGATTCCAGGAATGACATTCCCCATAGCCTGCAGCATTACAGTGGATTCCTTAAGGCTCAAGGATGTTAGTAGCATTACAAGTGGTCAGATTTTATTTTATTTTTTTTAAGGGCAGAATTGAAAAGGAGATTCTGAGAGCTATTTTAATGAAGGTAAACTAGTTCTTTTGGTGGAAAAATATACTTCTCTAACCTGATATAAATCTTCTACCAAATGCTTATAAACATGTAGACCTAGGATGAGAACCACTTTTACTGGGGAGGGGAAAAGAAACAAAAACAAAACCGTCATCATCTGCTATTATACCTGTAAATAGTAAGTTGTATTATTTGAAATAATGAGAGTCATATTAAATATTCTCACCCGAATTAACCAGGTTTATTGACGTAAGTGCAATTCTGCTCTAATTTGCATATATTAAGAGAGCTTTTGTAGTTACTATATAATGGTTTCATAAAACAACATGTGATTAAACGTGGGACTAGAAATTAGGACCAGCTAATAAGAAACCCCAGGCTTTCTATTCAAGCTTCAGGCAATGACCTCACCTGAGTTTGGATGAGCTGTTCCCTTTTGTGTGCTCGGTCTTGCTAGGTATAAATTAGAACTGCCACTTTTGTTCTGCAATTCCTCAGAGGGGATGAGAATATAGGTTCAGATTTTTAATAAATCCTAGAAGTCTTCAAAGGAAGAAAATAGGTCTATGTAAAATAATAATGAATCTATAATTTCCTTTTATATTTAAAAATTATAATTGCGAACTTGTATTTTATTTTAAAAACTTGTCACTGCTGTGTGTTCCAGATGTTGGGTTGACATTCCCACTCTTAGCAAGAAGTGATTCATTCTCTACATGTGCTATTACAATTCTCAGTCTATTCACTCTTTTAAGACTGCAAAATCCCGCTGACTTTTCACACTTTTTGAATAGAGAAAAGCATATACATGAAAAATAAAATTATCACTTCTTAAAAAAGAAATTTAGAATATTGATTCAGAGTATATGTTCCCTAGCATGGCTTTTTTTTTTCTGATTTTATGCCGATTTTTCTTTTAGCTCTCAATTAATAGAGTTTATTTAATTTATATTTAAGTAAGGTATTTGAAAGACTTTTAAAAAACAATCTAGATTGCTTATTTAGCCTCGTACATTTTTCTCCTAATAAGTATTAGCTTTATGTACAAATTTCTACTTATGAATATTGAAACAAAAATATATATATTCTGTCAGAATATATATTCTGAATACATATATTCATGACATAATTAATGATAATGGGTAAGGTAGTGAGTTTCTTCCAAGGGGAACTTCTACATTTGAAAGGAAAATTAATGACTCCTTACATGCACACGTTGCTACAGTAGCTTCCCCCTGCCCTTATCCATGGTTTCACTTTCCACAATTTTGGTCCTGAAGAAGATGATTCTTCTTCTGACATCATTATAAACGTAATAGTAGCCTAGTGTAAACAGTCCTGGGTATACAACATAGAAACAATAGCTTGAAAAACCTCTGGAGTATACAGGAAGGAGATTCTACTAATCTCAGAGCCATTGCTAGAGGGGTAGAGATCTCTGGGAGACTTCAACAACAAAAGAGCTGGCAGGTGCCATTTCCCTCCCAGATCCCCAAGCCTAAACACATGGCCACCTGAAGGAATTGGCACAGCACAAACATTCTGCATCCAGCTTACTAGCACACCAGGCCCAACACTCTTTTATGGGCCTGCCCCCTCTAACCAGGCCAAGACAGGAGTTTTCCCAGGTAGCTGCAGTTCCCATCCTATAGCAGACTGGTACAAACACTGCTGCCAATGTGTCCCTGCCCCCCAACCCCATTCTTCTGCAGACCACCCTCCACCGGAGTCCCTCTAAAGTTGCACTACAAGCATGGCAGTGTGCGAGCAGCTCCAAGAAGGGCCAACAAGACTACAAAGTGACTCCTGCCCCAGAGAGGGGGTAATGACACACACCAGTCCTACTGTGACCCCTACATTGGTCTAATTGCAGGCCTCACCAACCAATGAAAACTTCTCAGGGGACAACACAGGGAGAGTGCCCTGCAGTTGGGTGTAACTGTAGCTCTGGAAATTACCTGTTCTGACTCAACTAAAGGCCAAGGAAGCCCCAGACTGGCCCACTAATAACACAGGCACCAAAGCCTGCCCACAAAAGGCAAAGAAACCCATTGCAGAAGACTGGACTAATGTGGCTCTGCCACAGCAGTAGGGCACACACAACACACACACACACACAGACACTCCTGAACTGTCAGGCCCTGGTAAATAGGGAACACTGTACTGCAGGGCACTACAGGGCTTCTTCTTCATAAGGCCACTACTTTTAAGAGTAGGAGATGTAGCTGACTTTACTAAGACACAGAAACAGGCACAGAGAGTTAGACAAATAAGGAGACAGAGGAATATGTCCCAAATGAAAGAACAGGAGAGAATCATAGCAGGACACAGAAATGAAAACAGAAATAAGTAATATGTCTGATAGAGAAATTAAGGTAATGGTCATAAAGATACTCAATATACTTGAGAAAAGACTGGGAGACCTCAGTGAGACTCTCAACACAGAGGCAGAAAACAAAAAAAGAATCAATCAGAGATGAAGAACTCAGTGACTGAAATTAAAAATACACAAGATAGAATAAATAGTAGACTAGAGGAAACAAAGAACAGATCAGCAACCTGGAGGACAGAGTAACAAAAAACAATCACACTGAGTAGCAGAGAGGAAAAAAGAATTAAAAAAAAAATGAGAACAGACCTAGGGAACACAGCAATACCATCAAGTGTAATAACATTCACATTATTGTGAACTCAGAAGGAGAAGAGAGAGAAGAGGGGGGCAGAAAATTTATTTGAAGATATAATAGCTGAAAACTTTCCAAATCTGGGGAAGGAAATAGAAATCCTGATCTAGAAGGCACGGAGAGCCCCCAACAAAATCAACTCAAGGAGGTCTACACCAAGACACATAGTATTAAAATGGCAAAATATTCTAAAGAAAGAATTTTAAAAGCAGCAAGAGAAAACACCTACATACAAGGGAAATCCATATGCCGATCAGCTGATTTTTCAGCAGAAATGTTGCAGGCCAGAAGAGATTGACAGGATATATTGGAAGTGCTAAGAGGAAAAAAAAAAATCCAACCAAGAATACTCTATCCAGCAAGACTATCATTCAGAATATAATGAGAGAGAGTTTCCCAGACAAAAAAAGTTAAAGGAATGCATCACCACTAAATTTGCCTTACAAGAAATGTTAAAGGGGACTCTGCAAGCAGGAATAAGAAAATAGGAAGCACAAAGCAGTCAAATTAAATATATGTATGAAAATCAGTTAAGCCATTTCCAAAATAAAAGGATGCAAACTATGACACCATATTCCTAAAATGGGGGGTGGGAGAGAAGGAGTAATTTAGTGTTTTTAGAATGAATATAAACTTAAGCTACCATCAACTTAATACAGACTGCTATATGCATGTTATATACAAACCTACGAAATAAAAAACTGGTAATATGCACGCAAAAAATAAAGAGAATGGAATCTGAGTATATCACTAAAGAATGCCAGAAAGCCATGAGAGAAGAGAGTAAGAGAAGAAAGGAACAAAGAAGAACTACAAAAACAACCATATAACAAGTAACAAAATGGCAATAAACACATTACCTATCAATAATTACTTTGACTGTAAATGAACTAAATGCTCCAATCAAAAGACACAGAGTGAATGAATAGATAAAAAAGTAAGGCTCATCTATGTGCTACCTACAAAAGACTAATTTCATACCTAAAGATGCAGATTGAAAGTGAAGGGATGGAAAAATATTTATCATGCATATGGAAGTGACAAGAATGATGGGGTACCAATATTTATATCAGACAGAAGAGAGTTTGAAGCAGACTGTAACAAGAGACAAAGAAGAACGCTATATAATCATAATAGGAGCAATTCAATCAGAAGATATAACAATCATAAATATTTCTACACTCAACCATGGAACACCCAAATTTATACCAGCTAACAACAAATATGAAGTGATTGATAGGGATACAATAACAATAGGGGACTTTAACATCCCACTTACACCAATGGATAGATCATCTAAATAGAAACTCAATAAGGAAACAGTGACTTTGAATGACACATTGAACTAGATGCATATAACAGATATTTTCAGAATACTCAATTCTAAAACAGAGGACTACACATTCTCTTCAAGTGCATATGGAGTATTCTCCAGAATAGATCACATGTTAGGCCACAAGTCTCAACAATTAAAAAAAAATAACAAAACAAAACAAATCATACCATGCATCTTTTCCAACCACAACACTATGAAACTAGCAATCAACCACAAGAAAAAATCTGGCAAGAACATGAATATATGGAGGTTAAAACTATATACTACAAAACAGTGAGTGGGTCAAACAAATGAAAGAGGAAATAAAAAAATACATGGAGACAAATGAAAATCAAAACAGAGTAGTCCAAAATCTTTGGTATGTAGCAAAAGCAGTTCTCGAGGGAAGTTTATATCAATACAGGCCTACCTCAAGAATCAAGAAAGATCTTGCATGAACAACATAATTTTACACATACGGAGCTGGAAAAGAAGAACAAACAAAATCCAACCCCAGCAAAAGTCACGAAATAATAAATATTGGAGCAGAAATAGATGAAATAGAAACTAAAAACACAAAAGAAAAGATCAATGAAACCAGGAGCTGGTTCTTTAGAAAGATCAACAAAATTGATAAACTTTTAGCCAGATTCATTAAAAAAAAGCAGAAGACTCAAATAAGATAAATACAAAAAATTATAGGAGAGTATTAGGAAAAATTAGAGCCAACAAATTGGACAACTTAGAAGAAACAGAAAAATTCCTAGAAACACATAACCTTCCAAATCTGAATCTGGAAGAAATAGAAAATTTGAATAGACCAACTGTCAGCAATGAAATTGCATCAGTAATCAAAAAACTCCCAACAAACAAAAGTCCAGGACCAGACGATTTGACAGGTGAATTCTAACAAACGCTTAAAGAAGAGTTACCACCTATCCTTCTCACTACTTTAAAAAAGAGAAGAGAAAGGAAAGCTTCCAAATTAATTCGATGAGGCTAATATTACCGTGATATCAAAACGAGATAAAGACAACAGAAAAAAAAGAACTATAGACCAATATCTCTGAAGAACATAGATGCAAAAATCCTCAACACAATATTAGCAAACTGAATCCAACAATACATTAAAAAACAATCATTCAACACTATCAAGTGTGATTTATTCCTGGGATGCAAGGGTGGTTCAATAATCACAATCAATCAATGTGACTCATCACATCAACCAGAGAAAGGACAAAAAAACATATGATCATTTCAATACATGCAGAAAAAGCATTTCACAAAGTACAACAACCATTCATGATTAAAATCCTCAACAAAGTAGGTTTAGAGGGAACATGTCTCAATATATTAAAGGCCATATATGAAAAACCCACAGCTTACATCATACTCGATGGTGAAAAGCTGAAAGGTTTTCCCCTAAGATCAAGAACAATATGAGGATGGGCTCTCTCACCACTTTTATTCAACTTAGTTGTGGAAGTCTTAGCACAGCAATCAGACAAGAAAAAGAATTAAAAATCATCCAAGAGGGTAAGAAGAAATAAAACTTTCATTATTTGTAGATGACATGAGACGATAATATAGAAAACCTAAAGACTCCACCAAAAAACAATTAGAACTTTTGAATGAATTCGGTAAGGTTGCAGGATACAAAATAAATATACAGAAATCTGTTGTACTTCTATACAATAATTATGAAGCAGCAGAAAGGGAAATTAACAGTTCCATTTACAATTTCACCAAAAATAATAAAATATCTAGGTATAAACTTGACCAAAGAGGTGAAAGACCTGTATTCTGAAAACTATAAAACACTGATTAAAGAAATTGAAGATGACACACTTAGAAAGATATTCCATACTAATGGATTAGGGGAACAAATATTGTTAAAATGCCCATACTACCTAAAGCAATCCACAGATCTAATGCAAGCATTATCAAAATGCCAACAGCAATTTTCACAGAACTAGAGCAAATGATCCTAAAATTCCTAAGGAACCATAAAAGACAAATAGTCAAAGCTATCTTGAAAAAGAAGAACAAAACTGGAGGTACAATAATTCCAGATTTCAAGATATACTATGAAGCCATAGTAATCATAACAGTGTGGTACTAGCACAAAAATAGATACATAGATCAATGGAACAGAATAGAAACCCCAGAAATAAACATAGGATTATATGGTCAATGAGTCTTCAACAATGAAAGCAAGAATACGCAATGGGAAAAAGACAGTGTCTTCAATAAATGGTGTTGGAAAAACTGGACAGCTACATGCGAAAAAATGAAACTGGATCATTTGCTTAGACCATACACAAAAATAAACTAAAAATAGATTAAAGACCTAAATGTAAGACCTGAAACCATAAAAATCCTAGATGAGAGCAGAGGCAGTAATCTTTCTGACAGGTCATAGCAACACTCCTGTAGATATGTCTCCTGAGGCAAGGGAAACAAAAGCAAAAATAAGCTATTGGGACAACATCAAAATAAAAACTTCTGCCCAAAAAAGGAAACAATCGACAAAACAAAAAGACAACCAGCTGAATAGGAAAAGATATCTTCAAATGACATATCCAATAAATAGTACCCAAAATCTATAAAGAACTTATACAACTCAATACCACAAAAACAATCCAATTAAAAAATGGGCAGAAGACATGAGCAGGTATTTCTCCAAAGACAGAGAGATGACCAACAGACACATGAAAAGACGTTCAACATCACTTGTCACCAGGGAAATGCAAATCAAAATCACAATGAGATATTACCTCACACTTGTCAGAATGGGTAAAATGAAAAACACAAGGAACAGTAAGTGTTGGCAAGGATATGGAGAAAAAGGAGCCTCTGTGCACTGTTGATGGGAACGCAAGCTGGTGCAGCCACTGTGGAAAACAGTTTGGAGGTTTCTTAAAAAATTAAAAACAAAAATACCATTTGATCCAGTAATTTCAGTATTGGGTATGTGCACAAAGCATATGAAAACACTAATTTGAAAAGATATGGGCACCCTTATGTTTACTGCAGCATTATTTACATTAGCCAAATTATGGAAGCAACTCAAGTGTCCGTCCAAAGATGAATGGATAAAGAAGTGGGGTGTGTGTGTATGTACTACTCAGCCATAAAAAAGAATGAAATCTTGCCATTTGCAACAACACAGATGGATCTAGAGTGTATAATGCTAAGTGAAATAAGTCAGCGAAAGACAAATACCATATGATTTCACTCATGTGGAATTTAAGAAACAAAACAAATGAACAATAAAAAAAGAGAGAAATCAAAAACAGACTCTTAGATATAGAGAACTGATAGTTACCAGAGGGGAGGTGGGTAGAGGGATGGGTGAAATAGGTGAAGCTGATTAAGAGTACGTTTATCATAATGAGCACTGAATAGTATCTAGAAGTGCTGAATCACTATATTATACAGCTGAAACTAATATCACATGCATGTGAATTATACTGCAATTAAAAATTTTAAAAACATTGTTGAAGTCCTAACTCCCAGTACGCACGAATGTGACTTTATTTGGAAACAGTATCTTTGCAGATGATCAACTTAAGATGAAGTCATTAGGATGGGCCCCAGCCCAATACAACTGCATACTTATAAAAAGGGGAAATTTAGACACAGAGGCACACACACAGGGAGAACACCATGTAAAGATAAATACACAGAGATCAGTATGATGCCTCCATGATTGCAGGCAAACTGTATAAAGCTAGGAGGGGAGCATGGAACAAATTCTCTCTCACAACCCTCAGAATAAACTGACACTGCCTACACCTCGATCTCATTTTTGTAGCTTCCAGAACTGTGAGGCAATAGAGTCCTGTTGTTCAAGTCACCCAGTGTTTTCCTTTCTTACAGTAGCCTTAGGAAGGTATTACATGGGTCTATACTCACCGAGTGGAATGAGTTAAACAAGGCAGCTATATATATGAGTTTAAATTTAGTAGAGAAGCTGGCTTGACACTATTTGAACAAAATTTATATACAGTAAAGTTGAAAAAAAATGTTTCCTTATTAAAACAAGGCACACAAATCTATGATTATTTTTTATGAGATTCTGAGTTTTAATTATAAAATGACCTATATCTGTACATTTTTTCAATGTATAACTAATGTTACCATTTTCAAATTAAGCATATTGGATGCTAGTGTAAGTTAGGCCTACCTCACATTTCTGTTACCATCATGCTCCCTATAAAGTCAACATGAAAACTGCTTTGAAAACATATTAATACACGTAATTATAAGGAACTGGCATTTGTTGAACATCCACTACGTGCCAGGAACTGTGTAGTGCACACTACATGTATATTCTTGTTTTAATTTGACAATATTCTTTAGAAGAAAAAGACAATCAGAATTTCTTGCAGCTACCCGATTCACAGTCTAGTAAATGAGGTGAAATATTAATAAGTGTGATGTCAAGCACATGGTAAGTTTTCAATAAATATTAGTTTCCTGATCTTTATCGGTGGGTTATTCATCATAAGAACTATTATTGGGATGCCTGGGTGGCTCAGTTGGTTAACTGTCTGCCTTCAGCTCAGGTCATGATCTCAGGGTTCTGGGATCGAGACCCATATCCTTGCTCAGCAGGGAGCCTGCTTCTCCCTCTGCCTGCTGCTCCCCCCTGCTTGTGCTTTATCTCCCTCTCTCTGACAAAAAAAAAAAAAAACTTTAAAAAAAGATCTATTATTATTATCATCAAGAATGTATCAATATAACCAAAATCACAACAGGCCTGTGTCTGTCTTATGGTACTATATTCAAAGGAGAGTGTGTGTATTCATGTGTATCGGTTAGGCTTCTTAGTTAATCAGTAATTGCATTCGGGATGACAGAAATAGAAAAGGAATTTTTTTAAAAGACGCTATGTAGCTAGATAAATTAATAGGGGATTTATGGAATCATCAATGGAATGTATGGAATCAGGTTCAATTTCCAAAACCACGTGCAGAATTCATCTATTAAAAATTACTGCCACCCTTGATTACCAATCACCAGGCATTATGGGTTTCCTTGCTGCCACTGCTGCAGGTGAAACTTGATTCTGTAGACTTCACTACCACTGCTATCCACTTGGAAGAGAGATCTATGGTCCCCTTTTCTGTTATCATGAGCTTCTGGGTCAAAATCAGCACAAATGTCACTGATAGCAGAAACTAGATCACATGCTTGAATCTCTGTTACAAGGAAGTCTGAGCATGAACCTGGCATGCTGAGCTTTTATCATAGGGAATGATCTCTTACTCCCAACAAGATCCTTATGGTGAAACATTCCCAAACATACAAAGGAAACTCAAATATCGTATGGTCATAAGGGATGACGATGTCCAGCACACTGCAGCAGAGACTGTCTTTCCTGTCTGTACATCCTAACAGTTAACCACATGCATAAAGTACAAACACTTAATTTAATAAAATTAAATAAAGAGCATGAGGAATAATGACACCAACTGAGTGATGTTCATTTTTATTATTTACTGAAACTTGAACCAATGTTCCCAATTTTGAAGCCATGCCAAATTTCTTAGTTGGACCTGTAAGTAAATGGGATCAATAGGTTGGTTCTGTTGGGTCTGATATTGAACAAGTACTTAAATTGAGATGTATGTTTAAAAATGCAAGTGTTTTGTTCATTTAATGAATAGTGGTGGCAAATTTATTAGAAATATGTTATTCCCTGGCCCCTGAAGCAGTAACTTCTCATTTGAATTCAGTTGTCAGGGAGATGAGGCTAAAGCAAAATCAGTGTAACATCATTCACTTGGGATAGAAAGTAATTAATAAATAGATCTGGGAAAATGTTTTGGCCAAACACTCTGAAGAACTAACCAATTAACAGAGCGTCTCACTCATGGTCTCCGAGCATCATTCATTCCTTCTTCAGCCTACATTTATTGAAGAACTAGTAAAACATGCCAAGCATGCTGTTGGAGCTGAGGAAATATCCTATATATGAAAGTAAAAGAGTGTCACATTTCCCTCTTTAAAGGGTGAAAAAGGGGAGAAACTCTACCTCCAAATAAATGCTACTGAAGCTCTAAAATGTGGGATTAACCAGGAAGTTATTTTTGCCTAAATTATCATGCATGTTTCCTTGTCACTCCAGATGTGACTGTCCAGTGCAGTGTGTGTCTCTTTGCTCTTTGCCATATCCTGTCTTTGGCCTTCCCATCCATATGCTTGTCTCTCTCCTGACTGTGGTTTTCTATTTCTATTTCTGCCTCCCTTAAAAAAAAAAAAAAAAAAGAAAGAAAGAAAGAAAGAAAGAAAGAAAGAAAGAAAGAAAGAAAGAAAAAGAGAAAAAGAGATACCATTTTGCCTGCTGTGCACTAAACTGAATAAGGAAATGATATCCATCAACTTTATCTCTTGGCACCATTCTTCCTAGTAATATACAGCATGCTACTAATTTTCAAGTGAATAAAATGCCCTTGCTACCTAACTGTGGATATATAAATGTAATCTTTCCTTTTGTATGTGTTTTTCACTATTTTGTAGAACTTTCAAGGAAAGAAAATCTAATCCATCCCTTGCCTTCTTGTCTCCTAAAGGACACTGGTCCACAGGCCCATTGGTTGGAGGCTGTCCTCAGTGCCATTAACTCCTGTTTCAGGCTGTACCTTTGCATGGGCCAGGGGATCAGAGTCAAATAATTTGGGAGGAAGAAATGAACAGACTCTCTGTTCCTCTGAACAAAGGTGTGTCTGAGCTCACAGAGAGCTGTCCATCACAGCAGCATCTGAAATCAGTAGCAGACCAAGGGGAAAGTCAAATACATTGCATATTTTGATGCAGTAGCCAATTGTAGAATTTCTCTGACAATATTCATTCAGCCACCAGCTGATTTTGTCAGTCTTCCTCCTTGCTAGGTAACCAGGAATTGAAGGTGCAGTTGTATCACAAGCTCCGACAGACCAATGAGTCTGGGAACAGTCTTCACCTTGTGTGATAGTTTTCAAATTCAGAAAACCATAAATCCAATCAAACAAAGGCAGAACTGGAAGCATCAGCTAGGGATTTATAGGTATTTTCCATTTACCATCTGAAGTACTTTTGTTTTGCCTACTTTCCAAAGGCCAGATACTACAAAAACTGCCAACTCTATAGCAAGCGGCAGAAAAAGAATGTGCTGTCATTTAGAATCCCGGGTGTCTGAACTGACCACCATTTTTGATTCATACCCTATTTAACAATTTTACATACAAATTCCAGGGAATAAACACTCAAGTGTCTTTAAGGAGCTAGATGGGTCATGCGTATGAGTGAGGTAAGCTAGCAGACTCTATTCCAAACTGGATAATATGTGTGTGGCAGGGGGGAGGCACAGAGGGAGAGAGAGTATCTCAAGCAAGCTCCCAGTCCAGCCCAGAGCCCAACCCAGGGCTCAATCTCATAACCCTAAAATCATGACCTAAGCCGAAATCAAGACTGGGATGTTTAACCAACTGAGCCACCCAGGTGCCCCTACTGGCAAGAGTCTTAAGTGCTAATATAAACATATTAACTTATGGTTTCTTATGGTTTGTCTCCCTCTCTGGTTCTTAATCTCAGGAAACAGGATCGCTGAAGCAGAAGGGGGTGGGGGGCTGGGGTGGCTGGGTGATAGACATTGGGGAGGGTATGTGTTGGGTGAGCGCTGTGTATTGTTTAAGACTGAGGAATCACAGACCTGTACCCCTGAAACAAATCATACATTATATGTTAATTAATAAATAAATAAATAAATAAATAAATAAATAAATAAATTCTATGTCAGGCATTTAAAAAACAAATATATTGATTTCTTTGTTCAAGTGAGAGTGACTGAAATTACTATTTTTGCTTTTTGTTTATCTATAGAGGAGGAAAGCAAAATATCAAAATTTCAACCTAATCCCTTAATCCAATGAATGGATACACCTTCAATTAGTACCTCTGAAAGTTCTAAAACATCTGGTCTGTTCTAAGACAACCAAGAGATAGGATCTCTGTTATTTTACTCCTCCTTAAGTTCCTTGAAACTTCAAAGACCCAATTTCTATAATTCTGTTAGTCATTAAGGTGAAAAAATTGGTAGTTTTTGAGAACATATGCCACGACTAAGCCAACAAAGACGTTTACGGAATTACCTGATCTACACTCAATTCAAGAATATTCACAATCAAGATATAACTTGTATCATCTTTGGCGATCAGTTGAATACATAAAACTTTGATACGCCCAGTGTTTCCTTTGAACCTATAACATAGGCAAATGCCTATATTAAAAATTCATGAGCTTTTCACTATATCCCGACCAACTGCACAATACTATCATCTTCTTGTCTGTCCCTGTAACTGTCTGTTCATTTACGCACTTGTAGAATTCCTAAATTCTCCTACAATTCAGGTATGAAAGTCTTTTTTTTTTTCCTCATGTCACAGCACTAAACATTCTTGATGTTTCTTTCTAATAAGATTCAAAACAATAACCATATAATTTACATTTTTGTAGAAAATTATACCCTTTAAATATTTTTTTCCCCCTGATAGGACCTAATATTACCAGGATATAATAAACCAAAGAAAGGAAAATTGTGATGGTGAGGATGACAACTGCAACTGACCCTGAGTATTGGGGGCAGTCACAGTAGGGTTAGAATGTGCTTAACCTCCAACTTCCAGCTTGACTCTGAATCAATTATCCAGAAATGTGTCCTATATCATTATTATAATCAGAAAATCTATTGAACAGAAACCACATAATATCTTTGTTCTGCAGAGTAACTTAGTCATACAGGGAAAATCTGATTGAATTTCAAAAATCAGTATAGCTCTTGTTAAAACCCAAAAGCCAGGTACAGCATATGTCTCTTTGCATGTAATTTGACCCCTACCTGACTAAATCATGAAGATTTATGCAATGAAGCAAAATTTCATGTCTTCTATCTTTGTTTTTATTAAATATATAATCTGGGTTACCTGGGTGCCTCAGTCAGTTAAGTGTCCAACTCTTGATTTTGGCTCAGGTCATGATATCAGGGTCCTGGAATGAGCCTCACATCAGGCTTCATGCTTTCTCTCTCTCTCAAATAAATCTTAAAAATTGCACATCTCTATTTATCCTACTCTATAAATTCTTAAGATCAATTTCCCTGTTTTTGGATAAGCCTTAGCATGATTTTATATACATGTACATATTAAAGTTTCCCAACCTGATCTTTACTAAATACCTACTAAAACCATTATTCATATCTTGCAGCTTGTTACTTTCAGAAGTAATGCCCAAATGGTTACACATATATACTTTGATGACTACTGCTAAGCAATTAAACCTTCTAGGGGAAGGTAGTCTTCAAATGTACTTAACTTTAAACTTTTATCTACTGAAGAAAAAACTGACTTAAGAGTTATAATGTCATATTATCCTTAAATGTTTCTTCCTAAAAACAGAAAAACTCAACTTTGGACCATTCAACCTCCGTAGCATTTCTTCTTTTTTCCCTTCTTCCCTCTCTTCCTCCCTACACATCTTTCTTACCTCTCTCCTGCCTTCCTTCCATTTTTTTTTCAGCTTTTTTGAGGTGTAATTGAAAAATAAAATTGTAAAATATGTAAAGTATACAATGTGATGATTTGGTAAATGTATGCATCGTCAAAGGATTCCCCCCACTGAGTTAATTAACACGTCCATCACCTTACATATTTATCTTTTGTTGTTGTTGAGAACATTTATGTTCTACTCTCTTAGCAAAGTTCAATTATACAATACAATGTTATCAACTATAGGCACCATGTTATACATTAGATCCTCAGAGCTTATTCACCATATAAGTGAAAGTTTGGACCTTTTTGCCAACTCTCCCTATTTCTCCCATCCCCCAGCCCCTGGCAACCACTTTTCTACTCTCAGCTTCTACAAGTTTGACCTTTTTTTTGATGGTTTCACATATAACTGATACCATGTAATATTTGTCTTTCTCTATCTGGCTTATTTCACTTAGCATAATGCCCTCCATGTTCATTCATGTTGTTGTTGCAAATGGCAGGATTTCCTTCTTTTTAAAGGACGTACAATATAACATTTTCTTTATTGTTTCTCCGTATCACATTTTCTTTATCCATTCATCGAGATACGGAAACACCCTAAGTGTCTGCCCAGAGATGAATACATATTTTCTTTAGATTTTGAATCATTACTGCTAGTGTGATTGTTCCCAAACTAGTCTACATATTGGAAAAACCTGGGGAGCTTCAAAAAAAAAATGCTAATGATTTTGGTGTGTCCCTAGATATCGTGATTTAATTGGTTTGGGATACATCCTAAGATTAGGAACATTTTTTTTTTTTAAGATTTTATTTATTTGAGACAGGGAGAGTATGAGCGAGTGGGGGGAAGGGCAGAGGGAGAGGGAGAGAATCTCGAGCAGACTCTGTGCTGAGCACAGAGCCAGACACGAGGCTCGATCTCACAACCCCAAGATCATGACCTGAGCCAAAAGAGTTTGATGCTTACCTGACTGAGCCACGCAGGTATCTCAAGATTTGGAACATTTTTAAAGGTTCCCAGAGGATTCTACTGTGCACACAAATTTGGGGCTCACAGTGCTAATCAATGTCATGGCTCCTTTATAGAAATTTCCTAAGCATTGGCAATCTTGCTAAATGCCTGTATCTCCAAGAAAATGCTAAATCTATGCAGATATTTTTAAAAGTTCAGCTCTCCAAAAGAATCATGGCTGAAAGTGATTCACAGAAGTAATTATAAAAAGAAGATGCACAAAGGGAAGTGAGCAGGGTCTAAGAAGCATGGTTCTGAGACAGTAGTCCCAAAGATATCCTGTGTATTCCAATGAAATTGGAGCCATAAGGCTCTCTTCCTCCTGGATGAAGCCTTAGGCTTATCCACATTATTGTGAGAACACAACACTAATTCCAATGGACCAATTGAGCACAGTATTTTGAGAAAATGTAGATAATAGTTCTATAAAGATATACAGTATTTATGAGAACATTTCATTTAATGGTATTTAATTTAGATGGCTGTACACAAGGAGGATAATAATTACATTGGTGCTTAATGTACTGGGAACCACATTACAGAATCCGATATAAGAAACAAAGAGTCGAAAGAAACAACTTTATATGCAGTGTAAGGTAAATGAATATTTTATTGTGCACCCTGGGTGCCTGATAAAAATGGAATTTTTTTGGTTATCATTAGTTCAATACCAAAGATAAAGTTATAACTATTTGTGGGTGTCATGTCACAATTGTCTCTTTCTTCTACACAGCTTGAAACTCAGTAAATAAGAACATAGCTGTTAACAAAGGAGGTGCTTGATATTTATTCATTATCTGCTGTTATGTCACTGCCACTCAAACCAGATAAATCATGAGGGGTATTTTAACAACTTATGCTTCAATTAGTAATAGGGATGCTTACATTTTGGCACAAAAATGTGTTGCATAGAATGGAACAGTCTTACAAAGAAACTACTATTAGATCCAAACTCTAAACTTTGGTAAGCATATGTACATTTATTTACACATTTTAAATTTGGGGGGGAAAACATTGAAAAGAATTAACTCTCTTGCTATCGTTGACACTGACTTTCTTACTAAACTGATTTATACTTATGTGCCTTTTCCAGGGATCTACTTCTGGGCTATCATTCATCTGTAAATATAAATATTAGTTCATCAATTAAAAGTATACACTATTGAAAGAATTTCGTGATTATACACCATACCTAAATTGGTAAAATATTTTAAATCATGGTAGAAATGTGTGAACTGAAACACACTCATTAAAAATTTGTCATATGAGTGAAAACGTAGAAGAAACCAGAGAGGTCATCTAATTATTTCTTTTCATTTTCAGATTAATCTGTTAAACATTAACTCAACAAGTATTTATTAAGACGCTACTGTTAAATGTAGGTGTAGAAACTGAGACCCAGAGGACTGAGGTGACTCCTCCAAGGCCCAAACTGAAACAAAAGACTAGCACAGTTGGCCTCTAGTTAAAGGCTCTGTGTACTAATTCACCACCTTCACCTTCTCTTGCTACCAGAAGTTGCTATCAACTTCTCTCAATCACCTTTTCAACATTTTATTATTAAAAGTTCAAATATACTACAACATGGAAAGAATTTTAAAATACGTTTTGAATACTCATAAAACCACAACCTGAATTTTTCACTGACTTTTGCTCAGTTGCTTTATCCGCATGTCTACTCATCTATCTATCCCTCTATCATTCCATTACTCAATCTAATTATTAAGTACATTTCAAACTAAATTAAAAACATCAGTATACTGCCCCCCAAATACTTGAGCACGCACATCATTAAACACACGTTGATGATCTAGCTTTCCTGTCTACAATGTCTACCTCACATACGAATTCACAGGTGGATACTGATCATTTTACCCCACCTGCAACTTTTTAAGCATCTACAGAACACTAAAAATATTTATCCATATACCAGAACTTCACTTTCCACAATGAAATATATTTTTAATATACTATATAAATATAATATTATTTGGATAATAAATTTAATATACTATTTTAAATTAAAACAAAACCATAACACATAGGTTCAAAAATAACTATAGTTCAAAAAAGAAATCTGAACTATCATAATGTGGAATCTTGCCTAACTTCTGTTTCTTGAAGATTTTTTTTTTTAAATAATAGGAAAAGTTTTAAGAGAACTGCTATTTTAAAGTTGCAGGCAGTAATTCTTCAAATTGTGACTTAAATTCACTTTTGTGAAAGCAATTTGAGGGAGTGCTGGAGTTACACAGATGTAAAGGAAGGAAAGTATCCATTGTTCTTGGATAAAATGCTGTTAAGTGACCATTTTCTTTTCAACTCCAATGTTAAGTGTTCTGGCTTGATAACGTAAATTGCTTTGAGAGGCCAACTGACCACAGCAGTAAATGGAGGTCCCTGGGAAAATAATTTAATACCTGTTCATTAGAACCTGTGCTATAGGAACCTAGGAAAACGTCTTTAGTACACAGAGACATAGTTCTTCAAACCAGCAGATGGGAGTGCAAGTAAATTTTGTTTGAGACTAAAAGAAAGGTGGAATGATTGTTTACACATGGGCCAGTGAGGCCTGGTTTTCTTGTTCAAGCTACAGTTCATCATCTAGCATAAAGACACTACAGACTATGTTATTTTAAGACAAGACCTTTATCTCTCTCCTACACAGCTGGCATTCCAGTGCTTAAGAGAGTGCTGAGCACACCAGCCGAGTAGGAGTGCTTAATCTGTTAAATTAATAAACAGATGAACAAATTCATAAAAAAATGAAATAGGAAAAGTACTACAAGCCAAGACTAATGGGATACAGCCAAAGCTACAATTAGTGGAAAAATCCATAATATTAAAAACAATCATTTTTTTTAAATTAAAATTCAATGAACTAAGCATTCTACTTAAATACGAAAACATGATGGAATCTTAAATGAAACATAGGATAAAAACGTGCAGAATGAGATCTTGATATAAAAATTCATGTTTATTTGTGAAAATGAATGTAAGAAAAGGATATATACATACGCACATATATAATAGTCAAAGCAAGAAAATACAGCTAAATATAAGAGATTAATCTTATTGTTAGAATCTTATTTCTTTTTCAGGTTTTATCACTTTCTGATAAAAGTTTATATAAATTTATATAAGCTTTATGGTTGCATAAATGATGTTTTTTAAACTTAGCACATGCACATGTATGTAGTGTCTTAGAGATAATTTAGACCTACTCTATCATTTACAAAAAAAAAAAAAAAGGATTCTGTGACCATTAAAATAAAGTATCTTGTTCAAAGTCACATACTCTTTGGAGACAGAATTCAAATAATTAATTTTGTTTCGTTTCAGCAAATAATTTTTAAGAGTGTATTATATGCTAGGCATCACATTAAGTGGTAGGAATGCAAACTGTTCCTATCCCTCAAGTATGTGAGATTCTAGTGAATAGTTCAGATAACAACTAGATTAATATTTGCTAGACTACAGGAGGACACAAGGTGCCAGAGGCAAAGGGCCCTTAGCCCTGGTCAAGTGATTAGGAGATAAATGTACAAATAAAAGATAAGTTACATTCATTCAGACTGATAACAAGAATGTGAGATGGTTTGGTCTATCTTCTGCTCAGTATCAGCAACTCTTTCCAAAACCTGGAGGCTCTGAACAAAACTTCCTAACCAACAGCCTCTTTTACATTATTAAACGATGTTTTACGCAGTGGAAATCAGCTACTATTCCACAACAACTGTGCATAACACTCCAGCCCCAAATCCATTAGCTTACAAACATAAGCATTTATGTCTTACACACATCGACATGTAAACTGGGGTTTGGCTAGTCTGGGCTTGGATGGACGGGCATTGGTGCAAGCTGTGGGTTCAGTCCCAGACCGCAACCATGGTCACGTTGCTCTTAGAACATCAGCTCTACTGGAAGCATGATCTTTTCGTGAAGGAAGGCAGTGGCGCAAGAGACCAAGCCCAACCCTACAAGCTGTCCTGTATTCTTTCATGTGATGGTCAGTTAAGGTGTGCTCCCAAGCGGGGACAGAGGAGAGACTCAAGAAAACAAAGGTCTGTTATACCCCAGGTCCTAGAAACAAGAGGCATAGCATGCCATGCAGGGCCACATGGGGGGCCCTGAGGGTGGTCGGGAGGCAGAAAACAGGAGCGAGGGAAAACTGAGGCTAGACCGGGGTAGACAGTTTAGAATTGGCTAGTTTGGATATTTTGATTGGCTCTAAACCACGGGAGGGGTCTCTAGTTGCCTGGGACAGAGCTCTGGGATGATTAAGGCAGAGGAATACTGACTTCTCAGAAGTATGGGCCAGATAAAGGATACAGCTGCTAGGCTGGTTAGTTTACATATCAAAGGCATGCTTCAGGCTGAGCTCTTTGCAGTCTCTCAATTGGCTAGCACAGAGTGGGGCTGTCTCACCCCAGACAAAAAGCTTTCTAAGATGCTGAAACATCCCTGTAATTTACAGAACATAAAAAACAAATAAACAAAAAAACAATACACAATCACATTTAGGCCTCCGCTTGCCACGCATCTACCATCATTCCATTGGCCAAAGCAAGTCACCTGTCTATGTGCGGGCACGATGAGGTCATGATAAAGGGATGGCTCTTTACTATTTCAATAGGATACTGAAGAATCTATTGCATAGCTCAACCCAAAATCCTCAAGCAATTTCCTAAAACAGAACTAAAGCAAAGAGATACGACTACTTCATAAAACAATCATTTTACACTGTAAAATGTTGAAAGCTTTCTCATCACCAATTACGGTGGTTTCAATATGGTTATTCATAATATTCACACAGTTTTGTGTATGTTAGTAACATCTGTTTTTACCACCTCTCTCAATCCCTTTGCTTCTCCATGACATTCTTCAATGCTATCACAAAATCTATGCAAGAATAAGGGGTAAATAGGAAAGCCTCTGTGGACACACATTCAGGACAGGCATACAATGACACAGAATTGTTCACACTGAGAAGACACTGTGCTACATACATCTCTTCCAGGCAGCAGTCTCCAAGGAGCACATGCCCTTTGTGACATTTGGCACACTTCTCAGTTTGTATAAAAGTTACTCTGGCATTCTAGCAGCTGTGTTTGGATTGTAACTCAAGAATTTTCCTGCAAGTCATTTGTTAAAAAATGTTTCATTGAACTGTGGGGACAGAAATATATTTTTTGTCTTAAATAAACATTCACTGAAAAACACTGTATTAAGAGATATGGATGTTCTATGAAACCAAGGGACATTCCTCTAGAAGAATGTTAACCAGGTTGATGCTCTGGGAGTTTGCCTATAAATGTCAAGGGCCAGAATTTAGAGTTGAGGATGAAAATAGTATCTCATCTATTAAATCTAGGTCGACATCAAATATAAACTAAATCATAATTTCGTGTACCAATATGAAAGGGAAAACACAGCAATTATATCATTGACCGAGACTCATTCATATTGGGGATATTAAAATGTGGGAAAAAATGTGTGTCTTAAAATCTATGCATTAAGGTTTTTTAGTATGGCTGGATCACAGAATGCAGATGTGGTGGGAAGAGATAATGCTGTTGATTTAGCAGGGCTGCATTATGTTGGGCAGTACAAGCCAAATGTACCAACTAAAATCTGGACTTTAAAACCAAGAGAGATAAAAAGCCACTGGACAGTTCTAGGTGGGGAAATGTCCTGATAAAATTTTCATTTTAAAAAATGTAATTTTGTGTGCAGTACAGAAAAAGGAACAGGGATTCAGTCAGAAGTCCGGGAGCAAAACTGAAAGGGTTAGTTCCCAGTTATAAAGCTGGGGGAGCAATCCAGATGAGAGATGATGGTGGCCTGAACTAGAATCCTAGCAGTGGACTTGGAGAAGAGTGAACAGATTTCAAGATCACACAGGAGTTACAGCCAGGGCTGAAACCAGAACATACACACACACACACACACACACACACACACACACACACACACACACACACATTCGTTCATTCCCTCCCTCCCTCCCTCATTCACTCAGTAAACCTTTACTGATGACATCCTAGGTATTGAAGATACTGAAATAAAAGACACAATCTTGTTCTATGAAGAGCTCTTGGTATGGTGAACCAAACCCAGCTAGATGGACACATTTCAGTGTGTCATTGTAATAACTTTGCAATTATTGATGGAAAAATGGTTTGGGATCTTCATACTTTATGGGATAGAAAGTAGGCCCTAACAATCTCCACCACTTTCTATAAAGCGGTCCTCCCTGGAGCTGTCACTGTCCTCCAGCCTTCTGGTGGGAAAGAAGTAGAATGAATGATACACTGCATTCTCATGGTGACTCTTCTCCTCCTAGGACGTGGAAGCTGATGAATGGGATGATTCAGCAGAGCTTCATTCACCCCATTCTGGCCTCACCCCTGGCACTGACACTTGAAGTCTCCATTTGCTCCACACAGTCTCCATTTTTACAAATTATTTATTTGAGAGACAGAGAGAGAGAGAGAGAGAGAGAGAAAGAGAAAGATTGCATGTGAGTGGGGAGAGGGACAGAGAGAGATCATGACCTGAGATGAAACCAAGAGTCAGACACTTAACTGACTGAGCCACCCAGGTGCCCCCACATATTCTCCACTTTTTAATGTTCCCACCACTGTGAGTGCTCTATTAGCAGCAGAAAGAGATGATGGCTTAACTCCAAACGATGGTTGTGGAAATTCTGACTACAATTTTTACATCTCTTATATGATGAAAATACTCATCTGAATTCATCAGGTTTCCTTCCCCGCCCCCCATATGGGATAGGAGAGGGTGGAGTTCAGTTAGTTTGTTATGAAGTCTTGCTGTTTGACATGAAAAGAATAAAGTAATTTGTTATTATTCCCTACTGCTTCTTCCCGAGGTGTCTGGAGTTAAATGGAGAAGAGGAGCAGCTGTAGTAAAAGCAGCAGCAATCCCTCTTTTAGACAAATCTAAACATCCTCCAAATAAAAACCCCGTTATCCACATGTTCCATAAAACCGCCACTAATCCACCCGCTCGCTCCAAAGCAGCTGAATCGGCAATTTCAAGCCTCGAAAGCTAAAAGGTGAGGGGGGGGAAATGACAGAGAATAGCAAGAGATTAATAAGAGAATGAAGCCACAAATCTCCCATGGGGAGCCTGTCTGTGTCTGTTTGTATATCTGGAGGCAGAAAAAGACTGTGACTAATCTCATTTGACTCATCAGGGATCCAGTGAGCGCAGCACAGTACACCTAGCACTGAGCGCTCTCTCATTTCCACTGGGAACGGGAGGACTGTGGACCCCTCAGGATTAAAGCCAGACCGTGCCCTCTATCCACAGGATTAGAGCAGCGCCCACACATTATCGCCCCACATAAAACAACTGCATGGCGTTTGAGCTAGTGATAATATATACCAGCAAAACACTTCCACTCATCTAGTAAGTGTCACTCGAGATCAATGACGGGGCAGGAGGATACAGCAAACTCTGGTACCTCACTGGCTAACTACCACGAGGAATGAATAAGAAATTAAAAAAAAAAAAAAAAGCAGCATGAATGAAAAAAACGTAGCACACGTTTACAATGTGCCAAGCCCTGTTTTAAGCATGTTACGCATATTATATCATGTAATGCTCACAATTGCTCTGTGAGGTAGGTACAGTTTTTGAGGAGATTCGGGTAGAGAGAGGTCAAGTAACTTCTTCGGGCCACAAAATGTGAAATCATAATGTAATCTTCTATAGCTTCCACACCACAAAACTGCCCTTCCCTGTCATTTAAGACAAGAAAGCATCGGAAGACACTCCGAAATTGTTTCTGCATGTTCATTTGTCATCAAGCTTGGGGTTTTATTTCATGTCAGAGCCACCTCTGTGTAAAGTCCTGTGATGCAGAGATTATTAAGATGGCTTAAATTAATTCATTTATTCATTCATCATATCTTAGTTGGTATTCCTACTGCGTGGCCCTTTTCCAGGGCTAAAGAGAAAGCAGTGAGCACTACAGTTTCTTCTGTTTTGGTGGCAACTTTCTAGCAGAGTACTGGAAAATCAAGATAAAAAATACAGATGTAAATTATGTATGACAGTTTAGGAACAAAGTTAAATAGTATATGAGAATAGATAGAGAGGGGGTGAGGGAGTGAGAAGGTGCTTTAGGCCAGGTAATCAGGGAAGGCCTCTTTGTGGAGGTAACATCTGCAGTGACCTTAATTAAGAAAAGCTGTGAGCCATGCTAATATTCGGGGGATGAGCATTTTAGACTGAGAAGAAATAAATGTACTGACTGCAAGGTTAGACTATGTTTGATATGTTCAAGGAACAGTCAGGAAGGAGAAAAATGAGAAAAGGCCTGAGTAGTAGAAAGGTTATAAAGGTCATGGCTGTATCATATAGTGTACTACAGGCATGGGAAGGGGGTCATAGTTTATTCTAGGTTCTATGGAATACCGTTGGGGTTTCCGAGTGGTGAACGGATCTGGCTCATGTTTAATAAGATAATTATGGTTGCTACCGGGAGTATAAATTGTAACAGATGTTAATGGAAGCAAAGAGGACAATAGAGGTGCTATGGCCAGACTCCAAACTGTCAATGGTGGTGGCTTGGTCTAGAGTGGCAAGGAGGAATGTTAGGAAGAGTGCTGAGATTAAGACTGTAAAGTCTCAAAGTGATGGGATTTTAATTATAAGGAGTCAGGAATGATTCCAACGTTTTCTGAGCAACTGGGTAAATTGTAGGGTTCTATCTTGAAATAGGGGACCCTTGGGGACATGTAGGTATGTGTTTATGTGGGGGGGGTGGGGGAGGGGGAACTCAAGGGTTCTGGTTTTGGACATATTTGAGACCCCTGTGAGTACTCTAGAATGGAAACACCATGAGTGCAAGGGCTTTGTCTTACTCTCTGTGATCACACACAGAGCAGTGCTTTGCATTATTAGCAGCTGAAAAAATGTTTCTTGTGTGAAATGTTTGTTGCAAATAAATTAAATGAAAATCGAGATATTATAGGCAATTGGGTCTCAGACTTTGAAATTAAGGAGGAGTTACTGGCATAGGGTTATTACACAACCATAGGACTAAATGAGATCATGTTAGGAGTCCACACAAAGAAAAATCTCCAAGGCCTGCTTTGTAGACCACCTGATCCAATATTTTTAAAGAATCAGAGGAATACCCAGAAAAAAAAACAGATAACAAAGAACGTTTAGCAAATATAGTAAATGGAAAACAAGTAGAGTGCTATTTCTCAGAGGCCAAGTGAAGAAAGTGCTTCACCTGAGAATAGACTTTATTTGAAAATGTGGGAACCCATTCTAATTTTTTAAAAAACGTTTTTTCTAGATATAACTTGAAAGAACATTAATATCTGTCCTATAATAAGTTAAAATCTTGTGTCGAAGTTACATACAGCAATTTTTGTCTCCACTTTCAGTTTTAAAATGCATCAAGTACACTTACCTGTGGGCTATTAAAAGAGAACCGACTAGAAAATTATTTGATACCATCCCTATATTCTCACAAGAGCACAAATGCATTTATCCAATTATCTGGTGTAGGGTGACCACACGTGTTTTGAAAACCTGCAAAACAGTTGAAAGTTTCTGAAAGGGGGCGCCATTTTCAACAACGCTAGTATAACAGGCATTATTAGCGATTTTCTCAGACAAACCAGGATGTATGGTCACCCTGCCAAGGGGAGCCCTCAGAGGATACACAGAATCAGGGTCCAAGAAGAACAATGAGGATGTGCCCTTCAGTGGGGCAGGGATAGGATAAATGTCCTGGGTGGTCTGCAGTCATCGGCTGCCATTCAGAAACCAGGTTGAAAAAAACAGCAGGACAGCCAAGGCTCTGGAGGACCGGTTTGGTGTGATTAGGTACCCAGAGGGGAAATGGAGAGGTGCCAACAGAAAAAACAAAGGAAGAGTGGCCACAAATGCTAATACGTGTGAGAATAAACAATCTTGGGTTAGTGAAAACAAACAGTGACCTTTTTACTGTTCTGTCATAGCTGTTTTCTTTTTCTGATTATCTTTTGTTTATCTTTTACCTCCAAGAAATTTTACATCTAAGAAATGTCACGAGCTGGCTTATTTTTCAGAACACCAGACAAGGAGTCCAAATATCTATTTTCTAGGCCCAACACTGAGCCCCTACTTCTGCGATCTTAAGCAAATCACTGGATAGCTTAAAATTTCAAATCCTTCCTGTCCAAACCTCAAAGTAAGTAAGAATAGTAATATCATTCATAGGACTATGATAAGGATCTGGTGACATTATTTATGTAAACTTCTTTATAATTTATGAAGCCCTCTAAAACTGGGAGCTTTAGTATATTCTAAAATGAATGTCTGATTTTGATATTTCCCAGACAAAAGACTAAAAGCAGCCCTTAAAAATTAGTTGTCCCTGTTTCCAGCTGTTCACATTCCCAATGATTCGTAAGAGGAATTACAGATCGGATCCCTCTGTGGTTACATATTATGCCATATAAGTTTCCAGAGGTTAGCAAGTAAGTTTCTACTTTAGGGCAGACTCATAGTCTGTTGATGGATTTTGGATTTGGAAGTATAAACATGTTGTTTCCTAATGCCTCTCCTAGTGGTGCCTTGGTACTTCCTGTTACGTCTGCCTGGAAGATCCTTTCCTTATTTCTGTTCACACCTAACGAACTCTTGCTTATGCTTCAGAGTCCAGGTGAACGATTTATTACCTTTTATCCTGTCAAGACCTGCATTAGGGGCAAGTGCAAGGGCATGGTGAGATCTAGGGGTGGGTGGGTGCAATGGGTACCCCAAAGATGTTTATCTCTCCCAATTCTAATGCAGTTTTAGAAAAATGAGGAAGAAATGATGTGAATGTATTATATTACACCTGAGTTGTTGTTGTTGTGGTTTTTTTTTTTTTTTATACAATCGCTGTGTGACTGGTCTTTCGGTCAGGAGTCAGAATACACGGCTCCTAGTTTTGCTCCACAACTTGCTAACTGTGTGGTTACAGATAAACTACTTAACTGCCTCCTTAATAAAATGGAAATAAAGCCCCCATATCCACTGTGACAGAACGGACGTAAGAATCTCTGCTCACCTCAAAATGGTTTAAATCACAATCAACCGAAATACAGACCCTTCTGATTACTTTTACAAAGTGCCTCATACATTAAAATGATTTTTTCATTTTATCTTTTAGAAAACTTTAGAAATAGAGCAGCATATGATTTGCTAAGGAAATGCAATCAGAAGATAATTTTTTAAACCGTTACTAAAAAAACTTGGCACATATCTATTAGAAAATATACTTTCTACGAAGTACATCTTTGCAAAAGGCCGAGAGAGAGACTAACTAGCAGATGTGTGAATTTTTACAACTAGAATGGTGGCAGCTGAGCCGGCTACATATCTCGCTTAGAGACCCACAGACAAGAGAAAGGCCAAATGGGAAAAAGATAGACCTCCACTGAGTACAGACGGGGACATAAAGGTGAAGCTAAATTATGAGAAGTGGTTCTGGAGTGAGCTATTTGCCTATTTTATATGGATGTGCTGAAAGCCCGGTGTAAATAAGTAGGGTGCCCAAGCACAAGATGTCGTTATGAATCTTGAGAGCCCTTAAGCATCAGCCTAGATGTGCAAAGATGGATTAAAGGAGTAGCTAAAGGACGGGGTGGGTCAAAGGGCAAAATATCATAATGTTTAATGCATTGGGCAAAGATTTTTTTTTTTTTTTTTTTTTTGCCAGCTGGTGGGATGCATGCATTAACAAATGGTAAGCAGAAAAAGAGGAAGCAGCATTGTCTAAAACAAAGGAGCTCTCTCAAAAGCACAAATCAAGGAGAGAGGCGAGGGGCTACCGGAAATAGAACAACATCGCTGATTTGGGATCACAAGTTAAGAGGTAAGAAGTGTATCCTCAGGAAGCTGTGGAAAGACAAGTACTCAAAGAGGAATCTAAACAGAGAGATGAATTAGTGAAAGACAACTGGCTTAAAGGGATATAAATAAGAAAGTTTCACCAAAACATATTTGCTCTTTGCCTCTTCCTCCTTAAGAAAAATTCAGACAGAGAAGACAGAAATACAGAATGCTAGGCTCAGGAAGAATGCCTTTGTTTTAATGAAACAGGCAGAGATGTAGGGAGAGGAACAAAAGTACTTAGAGTTACTGGGTCACCATTCTTACTCTAGAAAATACTGAGAATCTAAGATTATTTCTGAGATTCTATTAACTTATTAACTCTAGGGTTCGATCAATCTGATTACAAAAAGGAAATTTTGAGAGGCTGGCCATCAGAGGAAAATGTGAGAAACTTTCATAGTCTTATTTTATTTGGGAAGTAGGGGTATTTTTTGTCACCATCTGTTTGTTATTAACAATTTGGCATGGATGCCCTAAGTCAGTTTCTCTGAATGCTCTTGGTGAGTATGAAACTGATGTTCTGTTTCTTACTTTGAGAATCTTTAGATATGAGCTTAAACTGGTTTAAGGTGGTTTGCCCAGCAAATTATTTTAATCAAGGAGCCCATATATATATATATATATATATATATATATATATATATTTTTTTTTTTTTTTTTTTTTTACTTTCTGGAGTAAGCATGCTGGTTGAGGAAATAACATTTGCCAATGCATAGGGCTTTGGTTCCACAGCTAGCCGACCAAGCGGGTCGCACTCCTGCTCAAAAGACCTACCAGAACCTTCCTGGCAGTACTCCTCACACCTGGCATGGAAAGCACATCTTTTGTATTAGCCCCAGAGATGTCTGACCTGACTTCTAAGTTCTCCTTTCTGATTTACCCAGTTTCTCTCTTTCCTAGAAGTTCTTATGGCTTCTCTCTATTAACTGACCTCCTCTGAAGTCTTTCCTAGGGCTAAGGATTCACAAGCTTGGATCTAATTAAACTCATGTAGGGAGTTTGTGAAAATACAGATAATCAGGACTTACCCTCATATTTAAATGCCAATATATTGCTTTTCATTTAGTGTGGGTCCAAGAAAATTTTATCACTCTTATTATTTCTAAACTATTCACTTTATTTATAGGAACAGCTATCAGGATTTTGGTGAAACCAATAATAATAATAATAATAATAACAACAACAACAACAACAACAAGAGTAGGCAGCATTTACCAAGATAAGTATGAACCAGGCACTCTTCAAAGAATTGTATATATAATCTTTGCTACAATCCTACAAGGAAAGTATAATTATTATTCCCAATTTAAAAACAGAAAAATCAGGGTAGAACATTCCCCCTAGGGTCTCAAAAATAGGAAGTAGACTGAAGATTCAAACCTGGGATATCTGACCTCACTGCACTGTTCACCATCCTCCACAGTGAAGCAGGCTCATTGCTGGAGCACAGAGATAATAAAGCAAAGAACTTTCCCTAAGTTTTCTTTGATGATTCATCACTGAGCAAGTCTCAGGAGTATAGCCCTACTAAATCTCCAACGGTTGTATAATCAAATATCTTAAGTGTGAGTAAAAACAGACACAATATAGAGACTGAATCTCCCGCACCAGAATACGGTGAGACTAGGTAGTAGCACTCATCGGGCAGTATAGCTTAACCTCCAATATCCAGCTAAAATCAAGATCACCTAGATCCCAATCTTGCCTTTGTTCTTACCATTAATGTGACTTAATTCAAGGCTACTTTATCTCTATAAGCCTCAGTTGCCTCTTCTAAAAGAGAAATAATGATATATGCCTCATAATGTTTCTATAAAAGTGTATGCAGAAGTGCTTAGTAAGTTCTCGATAAAAGGAAGCCATTATCATTAGCATTATTATGCACCTTGGTAGGCCCAGAAGAACTCTTAAGGCGACACTAGCTGCCAATGACACTAAAGAGAGAAACAAAGGAGAGCTTTTTCTTATTTATGTGTATCAAACATAAAAGTATTAATAAGGAGGCAGCATGACAGCAAAAGAGAAAATGAAAGACAGAAGGCAACAGATTTATAATAAAGAAATCTCATTACCATGTACATGTATTTAGGGATTCTGCATATTTATTTCAGACTGGAAGGTTCTATTATTGAAAATGTTAATACGCATTTAGGAGGGAAAACATAATACCCAATGGAAACCTTTAACAGTTCAATTATATCTAAGTAGTACTTATTTTAGTTATATTTAGTTTAATTTTTACAGTGTAATATGTCTTCCTTCTAAAGAACGTATGGATAAATATTTTTGGCAAAGTATTTGTCATGTGATTTCATTCTTTACTCGATTTTTTATTCTGTTGATTACAACCTGATGGCAGGTACTATTGGACATAAAACACACTGATGAATCATGAAGCTGACCATCGAAATCCTGTTGAAAAATATTTTAAAAGTCACTTGTAAATAAAATATACAATTATGAAGCTGAACACCATTAATCATTTACATTTAATTTACAATTTCTTTTAAACATTAACTGTAAAGTCAAAAGTGTCAAGCATATTAAAATACTGGCCTGACAGAAGCCCTGAGGGGGAAAGAGAGCAATGTTCTCTTTTGGTAGCAGATCAAATAACCCAAAAAGGACTTGGTCTCCCGGGACCAGAACTGTATTTCAACTCTCAGAAGATGGACATTTCACAACAGCTTCCCTACAGCAAGCAGTGTGAATTAATAACTGGTTATTACATTAACGATCAAAATGTTGGCAGTTGGAACTCACAGGTTTCTAGGCCACATTTACATAAAAAATTCTCTTATTAATAAATTCTAGTTCAAATAAAACAGACAGCACGATACAGTGGAGGGAAACAGATGACCTCTCGTGATCCATCTCAGTGTTCTGATCGATTTTGTTCTCTTTCTATAGAAAGTACTAGAGCTTTTTATAGTAACACTGGTGGAGCCTACCAGAGGCTTCAGGTCATTGCCACAAACGCCTCCTCTATGGAAGCACCAAGGATGAATAAACACTCATTCACAGTAACTACTCTTGATGTTTAAAAGTTACCAGGGGAGATTTCATCTATCGGAGAGATCTGGGGAGATTCCCCTATGAAGTGCCACTTGAGCTGACTTGGAGGAGGATGGACAGGGTCGTATCAGAAAGAAGAGCATTCAAGGCAGTGAAAACAACAGGGGCAAAGGACCCTAGAGGGAGGAAGTGTGTCAGATCCAAGGAGTAGAACAAGGTCAGTGGAGCTGGACGCACAAGACAGAAGGGGACCTAGTTCAGTGAGAATCGGGAGGAATAGAGGAGGTAGACCACCCCAGGACTGGCAGGGACAAAGGACACCATTATATGATTTTAACAGGTCAGTGAACTGACAAGGTCTGCCTTTTGAAAGAATCCTCTAGCTGCTGGAGAATAGACCCAAGGATGCCAAAGCGAATGTACATTAATTATTTAGGATTTGAAGAAGTCTAGGTAAGAAGTAATGATGATTCTACCCCTCAAAGTGTGGGCAATAGAACTTTTGGCATGACGGCAATCTCCTAATCTGTACTGCCTCATGTAGCAGCCACTGTCTACAAGTGGCCATTCAATACTTAAATGTGGCTGGAGAGACTAGGAACTGAATTTTATTTAATATTAATTATTTCAAATTTACATTTAAAAAGTCACATAAAAAAAAAGCCGTATGTCGCTAGTGTCAAATGTATTGGACAGCACTGCTCTAGGGGATTACAATCTAGTGTATTCAATTATTCCAATACAGTGCAATATGTGTGGAATACTGTACTTTAAAAGGGAGACCTTTAAATGTTTAAGATAGAGATAACCTGAGAATTGTCACCCAGCTACTATCCAGAGGAGTCAAGATTTTAACCAAATTACTTATTTCTCTCTCTCTTTTTCTGTTTCTCTCTCTTCCATAAGAGGTCCAAGGTCAAGTACATTTGACCTTTTTCTACTTCTGATTTGTTGACACAACCTTAGGATATCCGCAAATTGTGGTTTTCCCAAGGAAGTTTGGTTTTACAGTACTTATTCCAGAATGATATTAATGGTGTCCCCTCACACTCTCAACAGTGTCCTAGCTCAGATGATAAATTATACACCATCCTACCAACCTCTACTGAAGATGTCAGATTTATTGCACAAAATATATTTGAAAATATAAGTAGTGCAAGATGAAATACAGTCTAAAATTCCTTGGTGAAAGTTTCTACTAGAAAGTTTTAAAACATTGCAGAGAGCAAAATGAATTATATTTATCGAATAATAAACTGTAACAGTGTATGAAGTTGATGACTATTAAAACTATTGAGTAGTTAAGTTTTGTCAGGTTCTCTTTAGTGATGTCAGTTAAATGTCTTTCATTAATTCTTACTTGCCTCACTTTTCCTGTAAATAACTTATTAACCACCCACTACTTCTTCTGTGACTGATTAAATGGTATAAACGTGGAGGAAAAACAACATGAATGACATAAATGCTAAGAATCGTTTGAAATGTGAAAATATGTTTAATACAGAGGTTCTGTTTATGACTCCTACAAACATGCTTAAGGAAGCACACAGTTAAATAATATCAATAACTAGGATCTGTAGAAATCGTTCATCTTCTTAATTCTTATTCTGTAGCCTATTTGTCGGGAGCTTAATAGAGGAAATGTAGTAGGTCAAACAAATCAAGAAAAGGGCAACGTACCGCTGCAAGACTTATCGAGTTGATGTGCCAGAGCCAAACATGATCTGAAAATTGAGACAATGCAGAGTAGGAAGGTATAAAATACCGTAGGGAATAATAAAGTAAAAGACAAAGTTCTGCCTCAGTTTCCCATGCTTACCCTGTCTCCGTTCTTCATTGCTCCTGCCTGCATTCTGAATAGGGCTGACATTGTTCAAAGTGATGGGAAACATTATTCAGTGAATTCATCTTTTTTGTTCAAATGTCTTGCCTCAATGTGAGAGAAAGTTAAGCTTAGCAGTTACAAAGGGAAGGGTCATTATCAGGGAGACAGGGATACTTGAAGGCCTACAGCAATTCAGAGAACAGTTATATGCGATCCCAAATTATAACAATGGGACAACCAACCAAAGACAAAGCAGCAGCAAATAGGCAATTTCATCTACACTTGTGTGGTGCTCCTGGGGGGCTCAGTCGAATAAGCGTCTGCCTTTGGCTCAGGTCATGATCCTGGGGTCCTGGGATTGAGCCGTGGAGCCCTGAATTGGGCTCCCTGCTCAGCGGGGAGTCTGCTTCTCCCTTTCCCTCTCCAACTATGCTCTCTCTCTCTCAAATAAATAAATAAAATCTTAAAAAAAAAAATCTACACTTGTGTCCCCTGGGGGTCACATTTGCTCACAGTATATAACCATGGGATAAAGGGCTTTTGTCAAGTGGAGAATACCTTTCCAGGTAGCTCCCAGAACAAAACTTGTTTTCCCACAGTACTCCAAACGTGTACTTCCTACACAGGCACACCACACACACATGCACACACAATTTACTGGTTCAAAGGAATCATCTCCTGTGTTTTCATGGATTTTTGCGTACACGAACAGGAGTGGAACCAGCTCTTACAGAACACAGGTTAAGGAAAATCTTGATTCATATCTGACTTGCTCTGGGTGAAATGCAGTGTAGTGTACATTGGATTATAATGTGTGAATTCTCTTCTCTCACACCAGCTTTGGTATGGATTAGTGTGAACTGCAAACTGATGTGAGCCACGAAACAGGATCAGCACATCACACATATCCATGGCCAAAGGAAGAAAACCTTGGTGAGAACCAGATCAGAGATTACTCTGTTTTTCATGGCTGTGGCTTTTTCCGATGTCCTACGAAGCAGAGATGGTAAATTACCACCAAATCTACCACTGGTGACAGCTCTTATTTGTAATCAATGTGCAGACTTAAATTAATATTTTGGATGTTCAGGGGTGACTTTAACATGATCCTGTGCATGCGGATGACGGGCTGTGAGGAGCCAGTGGTAGGCTGAGCTGTTCGGTCTCTGTCAACCTCCCTCAAGACTCAGACCACGATTTTTCTGTCACCCAACACTTACCTGTGTCTTCTAGCTATAGTGCTCCTTTTGATGAGATTTTCTGAATTTCCTTAGTGGAATTTTAGAGCCTACAAATCAGCTTCTGTTACCGAAACCATTACCGATACTGCATGTGACCGGTTTCTCATTTACAGTTTGTGGGTTTTTTTTTTTTTTTTTTTTTTTTAAGTTTTGACTTGATGTGACCTTTTGAAGTTGGGTGCTCGGGTTTCTTGTGCAATGTGTCCCAAAGATGATTCTGCTATTTTATACTATCTATGCTTTCCTTGTAAGGATGTGTTCTACAACACTCGGGGTGGATAAGCAGCACCTCTTATAGAATGGGTTTCTGAGCTGTGCTCATTCCTGTTTCGGTGTGCAAACACACACAAAGAAAGGTGAGGACGAGGGGCAACCTAACGTCAGACTTGAGAGGTCTAATTTCAGAGAAAAAAATGCTCCTGAAAAGCTGATGAAGAAACTTTTCATATCTATCATATATAGTATGAATCAATGGAAAATCAAAATAATCTGGACTCTATTTTTTTGTTTGTTTTGGACTCACTGGGTGACAGACTATAACAAGAGCCCATGTAAATACAATTAAAAACAGAAGTGATTCACAGCAAGATCGATACAAAAATGTTATGAAAAGTCTCAGGGAAATGAGAGAACATAATTGAAGATTCAAATAAGAGTCTGAGCCGATCCTAAAGTATTGGTAGAATTCTGACAGCTTGATATAGAGTAGAGGAGCATTTCATGAGAAGAGAATAGCATCTCAGAGATGGGAAAGTACAGGTAATGTCAAGTTGTCAGGTTGCACGAAAGCATGGAGCTATATTACAGAAAAGATGGAATAAGAATTGCAAAGGTATACTGAGACCAGGGCATAGAAGTCCTTGAATTTTATGCCAACACAAATGGATTTGTTTAGTAAATCACAAGAATCCTTTTATGGTGTTTGACTATGACCACATATGCACTTTAGGATGGGATAGTGACATACAGAATGGATCGGAGTAGACAGAAAATGAAGATGGGCAGTCTGGATTAAAGATATGGAGGCCAGACCACTTTGGTAGGAAGCAGTAGCCCCAAACATGATACAATCTCTTTCGATAACCCTAATAGGTCATAACCTCCCAGGGCCTCAGTTTCCACATTATAAATGAAGTTGACTAAATATAGAATAATGGAAATGATGTGACCCCTGGTCATATAAAGGGGGCAAGAGAGAAAGGAATAAAGAGTCATTGATGAGGCCAAAACCTGGGTGACTGGAAGAATAAAAGAATCATTAGTGAAAATAATAGGAAAAACCTGGGCTTTAGGAAGTATGGTAATACACTCTTAGAATGTCATAGATATAATCTGACTCTAAGTTCTAATAGTTTTCCAATTTTATGCTAATTTATCAATTAAATATAAGTCACAACCTTTGAATATATAACATGGTTCATACAAATATGAATTTTTAAAACATTCCATTTGTACAGTGACTAACTGAACAATAAGGGAACTGGAAAAACATCATATAAATGGTAGAAATAGAAAATAGCAATTTTAATGAAAGGAAGAAAACACCTTTAAGTCATTAGAAATTCAACATTTGAGAAAACTGCAAATTAGTGACAAGTTAATAAAATATGCCCTATATTCTACAAAAAGAAAAGTTTGTTTATTTTGAATGTCAGTTGTTTTCCATAAGAATGAGTTTGGGTGTGAAAAATGTAACTTTTTAGAAACTGTCATGCTATGACCCTGGTTTTGTTTTTTCTGTATTTTTTGATTGTGTTAATTTTTTTCTTTGAATTTCACATAATAGGAAATTTTATCTTATAAAAATTGTATGTCAACTCTGACACATTGATCAGCTTACTGTTCTCCTGATTATCATTAAAGACAGCTTTTATGAAGTATACAACTGCTCACAATTTTCAGGAGAACACAGTTTCTGGTGAATTTTTGTAAACAGAGCATTGTCATATTCATTCTATTTAATTCTGACAATAACACTCTGAGGAGGTATGGACAGCTCCTTACACACGTAAAGCGTATGACTTTGACATGTTAGTTAATTGCCAAAGATCACTACACTCTTTGTATGATTCAAAGGGCCGCTCACCATTTACCACCTGAGAGATTCACTACCATTGGTGCCCAAAGCTCTTCTAAGGGATCCTCCCGTGTGGTGTAATATCACCAGGTAATGCTCCCGATCTCATGACACAAATGGTCACTGTATAAATAACTATGTGCTTCCATGGAGGAGAAATCTGTGTACATCTCTGAATCTACTGGGGAAGAAGTGGCCCAATTTGAATCATCTCTGCAAAACATTCTAGACAATTATTTAGTAACACCATAATTCTGGAACAAGAAGGGAGCAGTACATATCAATCATCACTACTTTTCACAGTTTAAAATATGTCTAGTATGCACTCGATATAGGAATTATGTGGGAGAAACTGAAGGAAACTTTGATGTGCTATAGTGGGACTTGCTATTCACTCGATTTGAGACCCAAGCATCTAGGTCTAACCTAAAATCTTTTATCAACTGATTGTGTTTCTCTGAAGCATCACTTAACTTTTCAGAGCCTCAGTTTCCTAAACAGTAGAACAAAGGCTTGAAGCAGTTGATGGCTGGGAATCAATTCTCCGTGGGTCTGTAACACTTCCTTACATCTTGTGAGCAAAGGCGCTGACAGCCTTTGTTCCAGACCGTCTTTCCAATTATGACTGTATAACAAATAGCCTTGGAAGGCAGAACAGTGTCTCCCTCCAGAAAAATGGTCAGGTGGGCTTACTGCACATTAATAGTTTTTGGGTTCCCTAAACTCATGGCTTCACTCCTTCAGCTCAACCTACTGTGTAAACAGGTGTCACCTGGCCCTCTTTGTGTTGTTCTGAGGGAGCAAGGGCTCAGTGAACTGGCACAAGTTCACTACTGCTATCACTGGGAGTAATGAAATCCTTTGTCTCTGACCCAGGAGTCTTCTTGGCTTTGCCAGCATGCATAAAACTGTGACTGGCTAAATGGTTAGCTTGACAAATACACATTACATTCCCAGACCCTTCACAGTTCTTAAACATTGATGGGTACAGTCTTCTGTAAGTCTTACAAGACTCTGTTTGCCCCCAGTCCTCAAATTTCCGTAACTGGACTGTCTAACCACTATCTTCAGCTCAAATAAGTTAAATCCTGACCTTTGTTGATATAATTTAATTAGCTCTTTTTCAGTAAGTTTGCATCATTGACCTTCCAACATCCCTGGTCTGAGAACTTGTGCTGAAGTTCTAACAAGGTACAGGTTAAGACCATTTGAGAACTGACGTAGTGAAAAGATCATGGTGCACTCTGCATGTGTAATTCAAAATAAAAACCATACTCATCAGCAAAGCAAGTGCATAAAGCTGATTACTGCATATGCATTTTCTTCCACCTAAACTCGGGTGTAGTCTACCTGTTGAATAACTGAGGAACACTAATTCTAAACCTGAACTCTAAGTCTGAGCTACTCCCTTCTTGCCCACGTCTATATTGTGTCTCCTCCCTAGCTCCCTGACTCTGTTACATCCCACTGTCAAGTCTAGCTGCCTCTCTTCTGCCAGCGTAATCTGATATCAGTAGCTTACCTTGTGCCACTGTCTGAATGTCTTCCCCCTGCTCACCTTAATTGGGACCATTCCATTGCATCAGCAATGCTGAGCTCATGGACTGACACAACACACATTTCTTTGAGATAATGAATGATTGAAGGCTCATCTATCTAAGGAAAGAGGTGCATGCCAGGAACCCCATTTTAATCAGAAACGCAGGTTATGTTCATTTCCAATTATACTGTTAAGTGAGTATCATTAGGCATTTAATTATGTATTATCACTGGTATACTGAAAAAAAAAAAAAAAAGATTGTAGGCAGAGAAACTGAATCCAGACTGTGAGGGGCTTGGATTGGATCAGTGGAGAGTGTGGAGTTCCCTGCAAGCTGTCAGGAGTCCTCCTCACCCATGACTTGCAAGGTCACCGTGGAGATTAGAACTGCATTTTAGAATGTTAGATCTGGTGGCTGTAGAGCATACATACAAAGGTAGAGACCTGGGTCCACAAGAGCAGTCACAGTTTAATAAAATTCTCTGTGAGAGAGATGAGAGCTGAACAAAGCCAATGCTAGTAGAAATGGAAAGAAAGTAAAAGATGTCAGAGACATTTTGAAAAATGTGGGGAATCAGGGAGAGAGAGGCATTAATAATGATGTAGCGATACTAATTTGGGTGACTAGGATACTGTTGATAATGGTGAACAAAAAGAGATTTTGCATAGATCAGAGTCACTTTTTTCCCCCAAAAGCATTCTGAATACTGTAAACACCCTATTGTATAAGGTATCATCGTAATAATTATCATGCTGTGCTGTTTTAATAGCTCTTTGAGTCTAGAGCTTGAGTTATGGGCTGCTTCTTGTATTTGAAAGATACTGCACCCCAACTAGTCCAGATAAATATTGCCTATCCTACTTTAAGACCCTCCAGGGATGAACCACTATAACAAACCCAAGAAAGCCCCTCTTCCAAGGACAAGGTATCCTTTCCAGATGTCTCATCCATAGCCTCATCCCCTCTCTATGTTACGCAGTTCACTTGGGCAATTTTTAAAGGGAATTATGAGACTCTGGTATAAGAGAATCATGGTTCTTAGAGTTTTTTAAAATTCAAATGTAGGGAAAAAGTAAGTCTTCTGTTTGATAGCAAAAGCTATAAAGATATAAAGAGAGAAAGGTCTATCCTAGCATTGAAATACAATCTGTTTTCACTGGAAGCCCGAGCCGACTTTAATCATCTACATTTCAGTCCAGGCCAATATCTCAGAAAGCTGCAAGTATTGTGAATGCTCTCACACTAACACAAAACCTTTGCAGAAATTTCCCCAGGATACACAGACACATTTTCTCTCTCTCTGTCTCTGTCTCCCTTTCACACACATACACATACAAATTGTCTTTAATTCTTAAATTTCCTTCAGTATAGACAGGATAAGTATTTTACCTAATGTAATATTGTTCACGCTAAAAATGTTTTATCCATTAAAAAGATACTTGTAATGGGTTAGTTCAATCAATACTTACACATTGCAATTTTCGGGGGATAATTGGGAAGTACAAACAATTAGACAGGAGGAGAGAGCACGGTGTCTTTGCTCTTTCTGAGAAGTCAGAATCAGACTAAAGAAATGCAGAGCACTGCCAGTCAACACACTCTGAAATACGAACACAGCATCATTCAGAGAGATCACTCACAAACCCTTCCAATCGTATTTGCTTTTCTTGTGCTGTCATTAGAACATGTAGCACTTTTTTAATTTAAAAATAATTTTCAAAAAAAGGATTTTAAATTTAGAAAAAAAAAACCCTCAAACTTAAAAGAAATCTCCTTTATCTATCACTTTCATGCTTAAATGGCCATCCGGTTTGACATTACCTTTACTGAGAATAATAAGTCTCAATAGCACTTCTATTATCCAGTCTACTGTGAGAATGTGGCACTTACGCTGAAGGAAGATTATTTCATTTTTATCTTTTCTGGGACACCAGAGGAAAGCCTCAGACATTGTCACATTTCATTTGCAGGTAAACCTGTATTCATCTTAGGTTAACTGGTTACCACTACTCACTTTCACCTAATGCTTCCATATTTTTTCTTATAGAGCAATGTCTACTTTTATTTCGGAATGTATCATTTGTGGCTATTTGACTTTTCATGGCTCATGGATTCCTAATGAATATCCAGATTGTATTTGTATTATCCAGTATACAGTCTTTTCAAAGTGGCAAGATTCTCATTTTACATGTGTGGCTTGATGCCCTTTCTTATATATTGGTAGGGAATGTCTCCTTGGCTTATTCATGAACAAATAAGTGATGGGAGTACTTGTGAGCATTTATACTTGATATTTTATTCAGCTTCTTCTAATCAAGAGTTTCTACTACTCTATGAGTTAGAACAAAATACGGTGGGTAGCAGACTCCTCACATTTCTGTTCTGCACATTTTTATCATGCTTACACAATATCTGAATATGGTTCTCTCAAAAAAAAAGTCTGAAAAATTTAGCAGAGAGACATACTGTTCTCTAGATAAGGTAATACAGCACGGAAATTCCTGCTTACATAAACTTGTTAGAGTGGAATACAGGGATAACCAAAAAGGATAAGTGTATCACTCATATTCTTTCTAAATGTTCTAGAGATTTAAGCAGTGGAGTATCATGGGAACTATTAATAGGAACATAGAATAGAAAGGTAATAATAGTCATGATTAAAAGATAGCAAGAAAGGAAAATAAAATATTTAACTCACAGCTCCATTAAAATATGGCAGTATTTCTAAATTTTAAATGACATTCACCAAATACTATTGCTTTTGAGGGCAGAGAGTGTAAATTACACAACATCAGAGGTACATTTTTATACTGACACTTAGTCCTTTACATCTAAAACAGATTATCCACAGAAATTACTTACCTAGACATGAGCTGCTGACTTCACCTGCCAATGTCTGTTTTCATATTCACAGATTTAAATTTGTGAAAACCTATATACAGGGAAGCATGAAGTACTGGGTATTTAATCTCAATTTATTCCCTATAATAATCATTTGGACTCTAGCAAGATGCATTGATGATGGGGACTTTGGTGTGTGGTGCATAGTGGTGTGTGTGTGTGTGCGTGCACGTGTGTGTGTGTTTGTCTATTAAATCAATTGTTCAAAATTTGAGCTGCATAGTTTTTTAATGAATAAAAAAACTGAATTTGCATTGATGACTTTTTTTGCATTGTCCTTTAGATTATATTTTCTCCTTCAATTCAGTAGGAAAAAGATTTCTTATTTCACTGACTCAATCCTCTTTACTTGTCTCAGTTTCTCATTTCCTTGATGGGAATGGGAGTGGGAAGGAGTTGCTGGCATTTTTCATTGCTGCCCAAGGCTTGAGAGGGAAAGCAATACCAGAATGACTCGCCTCTATTCTTCCTCATTTATCCTACTCAGAGCATAACAAAATCAAATCTTAATAGTAAGTACTTACCTTGCACTAAACAGATCAATCTTTTTCCATTAGATTTGTCACATGAGACATGAACTCAACGGTAATTGATTTCAAAGTCATGTGGCACAACAGCCACTATAGTATTTTTCCTATGATAGTCTCAATCGATAGGCCTAGCAGCTTAACAAAAATAATTACATCAACATATCTGCTTTCCTGATACCATTTTGTTCTTAGGTGTTAGAAACAGTCTGGTATTAGAAGAAATCCAATAAGTTAGAAGCAAGAAGGCTGAGTCCGGGTAACTAAGTGCTTGCACCTCCTGGGCTTCAGTGATACTGATTCCCTCATTTTCTCAATCTTTTCACAGCTCACAGCACAGTCCATCAGTCTTACAAGCAGTTCTAATAGTTCCTGGATTTGGAGTTTGATGCAGGCTTTGTATGAGCAGATGCTTATATAAAAGCTAAAATAGGCGGGTATTAAAAGGATTAAGTGATTCAGTAGAGTATCTCAGCCAGCCATAATTCAAGACACAATAGTTCAAATCTTTCATTGCTGTTTTCTTTGATAAAATGTAGGTTTTAACCTTTTGGGAAGTCTTTTTCTACAATGTCAGCAGCAACTTCAGACCTGTCAACTCAACAATACTTTACAACTAATGCCTTTCACAATGTCTGAGGTAGAGAAAGGAATTGCAATAATACCACCTAGGATTCTGTGAGGTTGGAAATGTAGTGGCATACATTGGCTAGTTACTTTGTGTATGGAAATAGGTGAGTCGGCAATGACATGAGGGGGGGAAAATACCTGCAGTAGAAAATCAAGTCGCTGGAAAGAATAAAGGTATTCTATCAGGAGATGTCTAAGATGAGTACATACCATGTATATGAATTAAAATGATAAACTATTACAATGTCATTTTAGCATTTATCTCCAGAGTTTTCAAAGACTAATTTTTGTTTGCATCAAGGCAGAAAATATTAGTCACTGAATGGTTGAGAATCAATCTGGATTTTTGACTTTTCTGTTTATACTGGCTACTTACTCATTTTTAGATGTTTATTTCTTCTATTAACCTCACAGGATATCAATATCAATTGACTTCAACTTTGTGTCTTTCATTATGCAAAACCTTGAACTGGTATTTCATTTGCCCATATCAAAACATAATTTTATTGACTAAAGGAAGGATATTTGATATAGCTCTAGAATTTCTTCATCACTGAGATCTAATTATGCACCATCCACTCACTTAAGAGGCATTTATTGAGTGCCTATCATCTTCAACTATTGTGTTAGACACAACAGTGGGCAATCAGACATGGTCTCTTTCGAGAAGTGGCAGAAATCACTTAGAATTGAAAAATAAACATGCAATAAAACCTGATAGGAGAAATGATTTGAAGACAGAATGAATGTTCTAGTTCTAGTGGTGAAAAACAGCAAGCAAGGAGGAGGAGAAAGCAATTTGATTTAGTCATTAAAGTGGAAGTGATATTTGGCCCAATATGCCTGAACTTGTCCATAGATTACCTGAGATATGTTATATGATCTGTAAATTTCCAGAAGGGCTCCTATCTGTAAGTATATATATCTTACACAATGCCTATGCGTTTCAAATTTTAATAAAAAAATTTATAGTGGTCAAAACAAGTTCTTTTAAAATGCAGAATCACCTAGAAGAATAACAGATTAATACTGATAGTTATTTGCCTCTTGACTGAATAATCTTGGGATTATTTAATGACAGTCAACTGAAAGCATGGTTTTTAATGGGGACCAACACAACTAGACTATAGCATTGCTTGGGAGATCTTACATACCGACTTCAGAGAGAACAGCTTAGGGCAGAAAGACATGCAGAATGCAGAGCTGTGACCCAGGGAGAAACTTCTCCTACTTGTACAGTTACACACACACTAGTCAAGGTTATGTTAACAAAGTTGTGAATAAGATTTATTGTTAGACTTTATTCAAGAATGACACAGGGATTGATTTTGGATAATTTCCTCTCTGAGAACCATAACTGAAGAAAGGAACATGCATAGATAAATAACAGCTAGATACACAGAAACATTTCTATGAGATAATTGGCAATATTATTCTCATTGTCGGGTAAAGAAAATGGTATAGTGGATACGTGACTAAGGTAGGACAGTAAATAAATGAAAGATTAGGAGGGGCCTATTTTTCCTAATAATGTTTCACTTCATAATAATGAAAACTTCCTTCTTTTAATAGAGTCTACTTTCTTCCCTGCTCCTCTTTCTTTCAACGTTCTTCTCTGTTTCCTTCATCTCCTTTGGTGCTTATCAAACATGCTATAATAACAGCCAAACAGATGAATGGATAAAGAAGATGTGGTTCATATATACAATGGAATATTATTCAGCCATCAGAAAGGATGAATACCTACCATTTTCATCAACATGAATGGAACTGGAGGGTATTATGCTAAGCGAAATAAGTCAAAATACAATGAGCTGAATATGAGATAATATACAATGTTTAAATAAAATAGTTTCTTTAACACCTTATGGAATAGTTTGTTGTGTGGGTTGTATGGAATGCTTTTTATTACACTTCAGTTTTTAGCATGGTTTGAATTCAGAATTATTTCTAAAAAATAATTTTCAATTTAGAGATGGTTGAATATGGGATATTTCTAAATTTTAGCAGTGTCAATGGTCAAATTATTAACAATGATTATATAACAAAATTAAATATGTATGAAGCTTGAAATTATGCATTATCATATTGATTTTTTTTGATATGTTCAAATATTTGCAATGTTCTTTTACAATGGAAAACAAAGATTTGGAAGGTCAGACTCCAATAATTGATACTCCTAATTCAGAGATTGTGTGGGCCAATAACAACGTAATGTGCTGATTTTATTTCATTTTAAAGATCGTAACTATTCTTATGTGGAACATAAGGAATAGTGCAGAGGGCAATAGGGATGGGGGGACAACTGAATGGGAAGAAATCAGAGAGGGAGACAAAATATATGAGACTCTTGACTCCGGTAAACAAACTGAGGTTGTAAAAAGGGAGATGGGGGGATGGGGTAACTGGGTGATGGGCATTAAGGAGGGCATGTATGTGATGAGCACTGCATGTTATATGCAACTGATGAATCACTGAACATTGTATCAAAAACCAGTGATGTACCACACCTTGGCTAATTGAATTTAAATAAAAAAAACTAAAAAGAGTATCACTAAAGACTTAATTAAAGATATGCACTTAACACAGTTAGAAATATAATAGTTTCTTTAACACCTTATGGAATAGTTCATTGTGTGGGTTGTATGGAATGTTTTTTATTAGACTTCAGTTTTTTTTTTTAATATTTTATTTATTTATTTGACAGAGCTAGAGACAGCCAGCGAGAGAGGGAACACAAGCAGGGGGAGTGGGAGAGGAAGAAGCAGGCTCATAGCAGAGGAGCCTGATGTGGGGCTCGATCCCATAACGCCGGGATCATGCCCTGAGCCGAAGGCAGACGCTTAACCGCTGTGCCACCCAGGCTCCCCTAAACTTCAGTTTTTAGAGCAGTTTGAATTCAGATTTCTAAAAAATAATTTTTAAAAGTTCTTTTTCAAAAGAATTTTGCTTAGCATTTAATTATTCAATAGATTAAAGTCAATGTCCAAGAAAGTATTAGCTAGAAACCTACTCCTGAAAAAATTATGAAGTTTATAATGTAAATATTTACCACGGAATGTGTAAGATAGGGATAAAGAATTCTGCATTTGTGGCATTATTTTCTCCTTAGTATATTTATATAAAAATATACATGTAGATAAAACTCTATTTCTATATTTAGAAAAACCTAAATGTTTCTCAAATGTTTAGGTAAATCTCAAAAGCTCTGTCATCTCTGAGAGTTATTTTTTAGAATTAGATGTAAGAAATTGCTTACAAAGTATTTTGACCTCAGAGTTTTTAATATACATTTTGAAACTAGGTATTTGTGTCTTATTTAGGTATTTCATTTTATGTTTAATTCTAATCCTTGAGGATATTCTCTCTCACAAAAAGCATTTTCTTTATTTTGGATTATGATCTGCAGAATTTCCCTACATCTTTTTTGCAAGTGGCAAGATTTTTATTAATGACAATTATGTTTATGGTAAGATAAATTACAGAAAAAAAACCTATGTGCAGCATAAGACTAAGCTATATACTATATTCTTTTGTGTTCTTTCAGTGACAAGATTGGTAATGGATCCATACTTTTTCTGATAGACATGGGAACAGGTACTAATGATGCACTGAGTTCTCTATGATTGGATCAAGGTTGTAAAAAAAAAAAAAGATGAACCATTTATTCTAGGTTAATGCATTTCTATTTCCATTATCATTTTAATTATGCATGGAAGAAACAAATATTTTATCTAAGGAATCTACTGTTGTACTTAAAGAATATCTTTAGCCTGAAGAAGAATATGTACAGGTTCAAACCTATACTTTTATAGGCCATCTCCACTCTTGAAATGAGAAATGAAGGGCTTTCACAGTCAAGGGCATTGAACGACTAATTTCTTTTTGTCTAGCTTTTTTTCTTTTGATAAATATTTTCCAGCTTTAGTCTTCCGTTCATAACTTTAATTTACATTTCATATTATTTAAATTTTCTTATTGAAGGGCATTTGAGAGTAAGGTTAAAAGTACTGCAATTTTGGTCAATAATACTTATTGTGTATCTACAGTCACTGCATGCGTCTGTAATAAGAAACGAAGAAATAAAAAGCACAATTCCATCTCTTCGAGAAGCACAATTTTTATCCATACAGCTGCATCTCACTTTGAAAGGAGTAGACATCTCAAAAGCCCCATGCTAAACAAGCTGTAAACAGAGCTGTAGGTTTCAATGCATAAGAGTTCATTATTAAAAGAGATCCCACAGCCAATTAAAAGTTAGGTTACTTTATTAACCTTATTTAGCTTAGGGATCCTTTATATATGGCTACTGATGGGGATATAAGAATACTTTGAGGTAGCAGTATAAGGTCAAGTTCATCAAAAATGGTTCCATGGAGGAGCAACTGAGATCACCAAAAAAAAGAACTGATTATCCAACAGAGAGCAATAAGAAACACATTACAGAAAAATTTTACTAATTTGTCTGATAGAACATACCTCATAAGCTCTCATTTTGTTTTGTTTTGTTTTGTTTTATTGGCACTTGGGTATTTGAATGACCTACTCTTGGAAGTCAGAAAATCTTGGCCCTGTGAGGATTTTGTTTGGCATAAATAGCATTTTAAAAATTTTAATAACTTTATATGAGGCAGACAGTCCCGAGTTTACCTAGTTCCTAGGCTCTATGCTGTCTTACATTCAGACTGAAGATATTTAGGTTTACTGTCCCTGATTACAACCCTTATATTAGTTGAGAGCCTACTATGTGCAATAATGCTATAGAAGAGGGACATAGTTCTTACCTTCATATGGAGCTTACAACCCATTAGTGGGATAGATGGTAAATAATTACATAATTAAATTTAACTGATGTTAAATACCTCAAAGGAAATTACACATGAAATTAGAAGTTTAACAATAGGATTTAAAAGAGAAAAGTGATACTTAAGCTAAAAATTGAAGAATTAGTTAGTAAGTCCGAGGAAGGGCTATCCAGGCACTGTGCCCATTTCCTAATGAGGAAAATGAGGTCTAGAGAGACTAAGTGACATTCGTGACCAATTAATAGAGGAAGAAAATTCAGGTCTCCTAGCTCCCAGGATGACATTCTTTTCATTGTCAAGTGTTTTTAACATCCATTTAAAATGATCCGATCCTAAAAATCCAACGCTTTTGTATACTAAAGCTTGCAGATGTAGGAACTACTTCAAAAAAAAATTAAATGAGCAGAGATAATTTGATTGCCTTTCACTGTTTTATTGGGTCTTCTCTAATTGTCACAGCTGAAGACCACAGGAAAAAATAATGAGACAATTCATTAATTAGGATCAGTTTTTACCTCCTTTAACTAGTTAAATCATTTGTGAAAGATGTACCTTTATTATCACCTGAAATAAAAGTGCTTATCATGTATAATTTTTCCTTTTTATAAAAAAAAACTAAGAAAATTTTAATTTGGACACAGAAAGTAAAACATTCACATGCCCAAACCAGAAACAATATGAAGGTTGCGTTTCAGTGAGCATATGATCTATTACATTGGCTAGAACTCTAATTAATAAATATGTCAATTTTTCTTTGCTGTGGTTTTTGGATATTATTTTCATTTTACTTTAAAACATGTGATTACATGCCACAAGTTTGAGCTAAAGAAGTCAAAATCCCTACTCTTTCTATGTGCACCTGGGACACACATGATCACTCAGAGGCACCCTGGTAATAATTATTGGTGTCAGATTTCCCAAGGGCAGTTTTTCTAGTCTTGGGCTCCTGTTCCTGCCCCGAGAATTCTGCAAACCACTCAGAGGGCATCTTTCAATCAGTGAACCACAAAGAATAACTTTTATAATCTTGTGATTTTTATACGACTTAATCTAACCTGGGAAATAAAGGGGTCAATTTCTTTACCCCAGTACTAAGTCTGCTCCCCTGATTCTAAAAGCTAAATGTATCCAAATATACTCAATGGTGTACTTACAAATATTGGATAGATGCGAGTAGACAGTAAAAAAAAAACCAAAAAACAAACAAACAAAAAAACCCAAAAACCCCACTTAATGTGTATACTACTTTCACTAGGCTTTATTTTTCATACAAAATGTATGTTAACTAATTTAAACTTTATACCAACCCTATAAGGGACATATTATTAACCTCATGTTACAGTGAGAAAACCAATGCACAAAGAGCTTAATAAATTAGCCCCAGTCCTATAGATTCTGAAAAATTAGAACTCAGGCAGATGATTCTGTACTTGTAGAAGATATTTTTGGAATCAGCCTGCATTCAAATCTGGATCTCTAAAATCTACCAGTTGTGAGGCCTTGGATAATCTAATCCTTTTCTCTGAAAATCAATTTGTCTGTAAAATGAGAATAATACAACCCACCTCAAAGGGTTACTGGGAGGATGGACTGTGATAGTCTGTGTAAAGCACCTTAGCAGAATGTCTGATAGTACAGAGAACCCTCCAAGTATTTAACTCCAATAATCACCATTATTATGTTATGATGGGCTGGGGGATGTCCTTATCAGCCCTCTGCCCACTCATGCTAAGAAAGATAGCTATATGTCCTCCAAGAAACGTTGGTGTAAACAGTGATCAAGATCTGAAATATCCTCTATTTTAAATACCCTTAAATTGAAGTCACAAGACATAAAATCATTCTGAGTAACATCAAATTAAACAAATAAACAAAAAACACCTCCATTGATTGACCTAATAGAATTTCAAGTTGTAAAGGGGATTCCCTGACAGGTGAAACTAGTTATTGATTCATTTCCTTGCCTCAAGTCTTCTCTTCTCTACCCTGAACAAAGAGTTATTGTTCTAAAGAAAAAAAATTAAAAATAGGATTATCATATGATCCAGTTATTCCACTCCTGGGTATTTACTCCAAGAAAATGAAAACACTAATTTCGAAAGGATATATGCACCGTTATGTTTATTGCAGCCTTATTTACAACAGCCAAGATATGGAAACAACATAAATGTCCATCGATAGATGAATAAAGAAGACGTGTGTGTGTGTGTGTGTGTGTGTGTGTGTGTGTATGTGTACACAATGGAATATTACTCGGCCATAAAAAAGAATATCTTGTCATTTGTAACAACGTGGATGGACCTAGAGGATATAATGCTAAGTGAAATAAGTCAGTCAGGGAAAGACAAATGCCATATGCTTTCACTCATATGTGGAATTTAAGAAACAAAACAGATGAACACATAAAGAAAAAAAAAAAAAGAAACAAAAAACCTGACTCTTAAACACACATAACTGGGGGTGTTAGAGGGAAGGTGGGTGAAGGGGATGGGTGAAATAGATAAAGGGGATTAAAAGTATTCTTATCTTGAGAACTGAGAAATGTACAGAATTGAATCATATTGTACACCTGAAACTAATATAATACTGTATGTTAATTATACTTGAATAAAACCAAAAATATTTATCTTTATGAGAGACAGTCTCATTATCCTTATTGTTGGCTCTTATTTCTTACGTGGTTTGGACATGAGTGTAATGCTCTGTGATAAAGACAGTGAGAACACAGAGCTCAGCAGTAGCAATCAAGAAGAAAAGGAGAAATCCGACACTTATCATAAATATGCCTTTGTTCCAATCACTGTGGAGGATCAAGGGGGTATAAAAGCACAAAGTGAAGAACAATTGATTCTCCTAGCTTAGAAGAACAAATAGATGGTGATGCCAATATGAGAGACAGAAGGACAAGAGAAAGAGAAGATGGGAAGTAATGCACTTTCTTTCGAGTGTGTTCAGAGTCTAATCTCAGAATAAAGTGTCAAGGCTGAAGATTAAGACTGAGGGTTACCAACTATATTAGACATCATAGTCAATGGAGTGGAAAAAACTTCTTGGGAGAGAGTCCATCAATTCTCACTCTAGAATCCTGTACTCTACATATTTTATGTTCATTTATTAAATGGAGGAATTATTCCAATCCCATCAATCCTGTATTCTATACATTTTATGCTCATTTATTAAAATGGAGTAATTATTCCAGTCCCATCTTTTGGAGTCCATCCTATTTGACTCAGATAGAAAGGAAAAGAAAAAGAGAGGATCCCAACCATTGCACACCATCAACAACCAGAATATCAAAGCAAAGTCTTCGGTAATTTTTCTTTGCCAACTTCCATATACCATTCTGTCCTGATCTTTTATAAATTCTCTTTTCATTAAGATAAATATCATGTTCCTTTTAACTTGGTTTTATCTCTATATTAATTAAAATGTATAGAAAGTGATGAGACACAGATGCACTGTGCACTTCCCTGATTTCAGAACCCTTGGGACTGGTCTGTACTCTAAACCTTGGGAAAGGAGGGCGTATTACTGGTGAACTGATATTTCATTTATCCACAGTTTGACCTACGCCACGGCTTCATCTCATTCCTACAGATGCACTACCCTGACTTTTTCCCCCTGGCATATAATCAATAGTAAGGGCATTATTCATGTTTTCCACACCTATGTGAAGTCAAAAGTTCCTAAGCTCACTGCAAATCTGGGCAGCCCTCCTGCTGACCAGACTTGAACCCTTGCGTTAAGACTGTCCTCTGTTAAAATATTTAATGTAAAGTTGATTTCTTAGTAAGGCACTGGTCCTACAGTATCAGAATAAGTTTTTTAAGAAATGTGTTTAAAGTGAATGGCTCAAGAAATTTCTCCTTTTCTGTCGTATAGGCAAAGTTGCTGTTAGTTCTTTAATCAATTTTGAATAAGAGATAAGTGAGTAGGCTGTACAAAACCATCCAATCACTTTGTGAAGTTATCCTAATAAAAATAAAGAACTTCAGTTTACAAATTCTATAATTTGACTGGCTCTGAATTATAAATGCCAATTCATATCCCACAAATGCAAACTCACCGAGGGAATATCAATGGAAAACAATTACCAGGTGGATTTTTGTGCTCTGGTTCCACAAAATAAAATACATTTAGTGTTTTCAAATCAATGCTGGAGGAAATGTCAAGACAGGGGTACACATTTACTCATTTTGCAGAGATGTCCAAAGCTATTAACTTTCTGCACTTTAATTAGAAAAGCAATGCAAAACTATTCCATTGCTCAATTGTAGGAAATTCAAGGCATTTGGTATGGGGAAGAGTCCTAAAATTGTGAAATCTTATAGATCCAAATATATTTTTAGTATAATGGCAACAGTTACTAAAAATGCATTTCTATTTTTATGGCTATAAGCTTGATTCTTTACGAATAAACCTTAGGCATACAAAGATAATGGATATTGAAAGAGGAAGATAATTATAGGAAAAGTAGGATGCTTAGGCAGTTTTAAAAATGATACAATTTAAATTTTCTTATACAATGTATGAAACCACTAGGTTTTCAAGTTAAAATAGGTTTTCACCTAAAATAGGGTGGGAATTGCCATGGATGCTAAAGTATTTCTTGAAGATCATTATTAACAGATTGTGAATATTCCTGTTTGTTTGAATTGCATTTTCTTTTCTTTCATGTGCAATTATTTAAGAATGAAACATTGTTCTGATGTGCAGTCACACTGAGAGAATTAATATGCCATATGCCTTAAGCCTGAGACACTTTCAGTTACTGTCAATGCTCAGATATGAATATAGGGAAAGGGGACTAGAGTATTTTATGCCTCACGGTAATCCTCGTTCCTTTATTAAAATTTTTCTACTTATATTAAGCCTCACAGATAAGCAATGGAGATAAATGGAGAGCTAAAGGAGATGTGGTAAGAGAGAAAAACAAGCAGAAGAAATAATGCTCCGAGACATCTGACACCTTTGGAAGCTCCTATGGAGAATCCCAGGTGCCACAGAAGAACAGCAGGGCCACTGCTCCCTTCCACCAATTTCAAAAGTGGTTTTCTGGAATGTTTATTAAAATTCCTTGTTTAGCTGAGTGTTGAAAAACAGGTTATTGATCGCTCTATTTCTTTTTTAAGGAAAAATCTGACTCCTGACCTGAGACTGTGAGATGAAGCCAAGACATCTCCAAATATATGTCCAGTAGAAGAACTGCGTGTTGCCTTGAAAATAAATACAAATACTCTGTTTAAGTCATTCAAGTTCAGTAGTACTGAATTCTAGCTGTAGCCCATATATTGCATGAGGATGGAGGTAAATATGACAGAGTTCCTGCCTTGTAAAAACTTTCGCCAGGAATTCTGGTGGAATTGTAGTTTCTGATAAAAGTTATGCAGCTAGTGGAGTCCAAGGCTGAATTTCTAAGCCTACATTGTTTGCTTGTTTTTATGGTTTTAATACCTCAAGTTTAATGGGAACAGCATGGACTTTGGGGTTAGATGGTCCTGATCATTTTACCAACCTCCTCTTAGCACTGATTTTCTCATCCGTGAAATAAAACTGCTATCTGTGTCACTCTCCGTAGGCTCTGCCTGGAATTTTTTCTTTTTTTTTTTCTTTTAATGTTTTTTTATTATATTATGTTAGTCACCATACAGTACATCCCTCGTTTCTGATGTAAAGTTCGATGATTCATTAGTTGCGTATAACACCCAGTGCACCATGCAATACGTGCCCTCCTTACTACCCATCAGCAGCCTATCCCATTCCCCCACCCCCTCCCCTCTGAAGCCCTCAGTTTGTTTCTCAGAGTCCATGGTCTCTCATGCTTCATTCCCCCTTCTGATTACCCCTCCCTTTCTTTATCCCTTTCTTCCCCTACCGATCTTCCTAGTTCTTATGTTCCATAGATGAGAGAAATCATATAATAATTCTTTCTCTGCTTGACTTATTTCACTTAGCATTATCTCCTCTGCATTGCAGATAATTACTCCATTGCAGCAAATGTTGAGAACTAGTTCTTTCTGATAGCTGAGTAATATTCCATTGTATATATGGACCACAACTTCTTAATCCAGTCATCTGTTGAAGGGCATCTCGGCTCCTTCCACGATTTAGCTATTGTGGACAGAGCTTCTATGAACATTGGGGTGCATATGGCCCTTCTCTTCACTACGTCTGTATCTTTGGGGTAAATACCCAGCAGTGCAATGGCTGGGTCATAGGGTAGCTCAATTTTTAACTTTTTAAGGGACCTCCACACTGTTTTCCAGAGTGGCTGTACCAACTTGCATTCCCACCAACAATGTAGGAGGGATCCCCTTTCTCCACATCCTCTCCAGCAATTGTTGTTTCTTGCCTTATTAATTTTTGCCATTCTGACTGGTGTAAGGTGGTATCTCAGTGTGGTTTTGATTTGAATTTCCCTGATTCTGCCAGGAATCTTTACCTTTCCTTTGTTTTAACTACAAAAGTCAACATGGTTACTACAAGAAAGTAAACAGTACAAAATAAAAACATTATCATGTAAAGTTCTCCTTCACTTTTGTCACCCACTATAATCCTACTCCCTGAAGTTCACTTTGACAAACAGATTGGGGTGTACTGGCCTTTATTTAAAAAATTAGCCTCTGGACAGATAAGAACTGAAGAATACATCAGCCCTGAATAACTCTTCATTTTTTAGAATTAAGTAGAATTCTTTCAAAGTAGAAAAAGAAAATACTTTATCACTGGTCCATATCTTAGGATGTAATAAGAGCATTACTACATACAAATACATGCTTATTGTTTAAAATAGGATTTTCCTTGGGGCGCCTGGGTGGCTCAGTCGTTAAGCGTCTGCCTTCAGCTCAGGGTGTGATCCCAGCGTTCTGGGATCGAGCCCCACATCAGGCTCCACTGCTGGGAGCCTGCTTCTTCCTCTCCTACTCCCCCTGCTTGTGTTCCCTCTCTCGCTGGCTGTCTCTGTCAAATAAATAAAATCTTTAAAAAATAAATAAATAAAAATAAATAAAATAGGATTTTCCTTGTATTACTTAAATATGCCTCTCCAAAGCAAGCTTCCATCAGCCACTGACGATGGATGGAGATGGATATATTTCAGTTTAATGTACTTGTTACAATATCTGGCTCAGGAAACAAGTAGACGAGATTCAGATTTCAACTCATCTCCTTACTAAATATATGAATTTGGGAAAGTTCCCTAGGCTCTCTGTTTCTTAGTTTCCTCGTTATATAATGACTTAATCACAACACCTATTTCATAAAGTCGTTGTGAATGTTAAATGATTTCATCCATGTAAAGCAACGGTCTGGGGGAAACACTCAATAAATGTTAGCAATTATTTTCCTTAATAAAATAGAACTGATAAAATTAACTGTGGTTAAATAAAAAATAAATTATTAATAAAGTTCCTTTTCTCCTTTCCAATGCCATAAAAAAAACTCCCAATTAAAAAAAATAGTAATACAATAAAACATATTTAAAATATGTGTACAAACCAACATTTAAGTATATTACCTCACAATCTGGAGAATTCACACAAATTTAGTAACAAGGCAGCAAATGGAATATTTTCCCTCTGGGCTCTTTCTACAGCTTTTTGATACATCTGCTTTCATTATTTAAATAAAGTTATAAATAAAGGTTTTTCTAATGCATGGGTAATGTGTCTAATTAAGCCATTAAAGTACTTTAGGTTCCTTATATCCTTTTGATGTGAAAAGTTTACTATACTGTTTCATTTTTTTCTTACTAGTATACTTTTATCAGAGTGCTCTTTTTTCTCCCTACACCAAATCAAGCAGCTGTCACACTTACGAACTCATGCAACCGATTATAAACTAAGCCAACAATATAATGACAGGAAATCAATCTTAAATTGTAGACAATATGGACATAATAATTTTGTGTCCTTGAACATGGAGAGTCTTTTTTTAAGATAAGGGATTATTTAGTACTTAAAACTGAACAACGGTTGTAACTGTATTTGAAGATAAAAAACATTGTCCTATGTTCTCAGCCTCCAATCACCTTTTACATCTTATAAATCTTTGTACACATAAATATAAAAAAATTTGATGGTTAAAGTAAAAAAAAAAGCTCTAGTTATTTCAATCTGGTGGTTCTCTGAATTTTAATAGCTGACAATAATTAAAATATAAAGACAAACACCATTTGTCATGTTACATTTCAACAGTACTGTTTTACATACACAAAAACAGAGAACCCGGGCAGCTGTGATTCAATTCCTAGACTTAGGCTTTCAAGCCATGTGAACTAGCAGCAGATCACCTTCTCACTCTCAGATTGTTTTTTTTTTTAATATATGAAATGGAGATGACAATAGTATCTATTTGAGGGAAATTCATACAACGTGTCTAACAGTGATAGAACATACAAAACATGCCATTTATATCTGCTACAATTATTATATTTGCATGTATACAGTTCTTTGAAGATAATATTACTGCTATTGTCTCTGTTGAAACTAATGATTTTCACTTAAATTGCTGATAATTTTGTATCTCAGTTTCCTGCATCCTAAACTGATGTGCCCCAGCTTATGGTCAAGATTCAGCAATGTCCATATAATTAATTATACTCCCAACCTCTGGGTCATTAGTACTTATGATAGTGAATCTTGAAAATCATATTCTGAAATGTTTTCTGCCGAAAGGCTGATTTGGCTGCTGAAGTTCAAGCTTCATCTTTATAACAACCCTTGTTACATAAGACCTGAGTTCAGAAAGAACACCCCTTGGTAACTGATCATTGTGTTGGAAAATTCCAGCATGGATACTCTGGTGAAGGAAGCTTTTGTAGGGATGGAAAGACAGACATAAAACATTGAAATGCACAGGAATCAGGACATTTTTCAGAGAAGTGAAGGTAATCCATACTGCATTAAAAATCACTGAAATAAAGATCAGAAGTCCTGGTAGTAGTACTTGGCTATTAATTACTTTAAATTATCTAAGCTCAATTTTTCCCCATATAATATACCCACCCCATGGTTTGGGAATTTGCAATAAGTCACCCACAGGAAATGTGGTTCTAGAGCTCAAGAATGAAGCTGGAGCAACATTCTTGCCTTCTGCTTATCCATATGATAACACGATCAATGTGTCAGTCCTCTGGGAGTCACTATGCCCTGTAACAGTTAAAAACTAAAAACTTTTCAATGATTTTCATTGTTTTTGCCTGAAATCCAAACCTCTCCAGCCCCTCCTAGTCCCACTCAAGTACACTGGATTTTTGTCTATTCATCCAATTTAAAGGGACTACAGCATTTCTTTTTATCACAATGCATACACTTCCCCAATTTATATTTATTTACATGATTTTTTTATCTTTGACAGAGTATTAGCTCCTTTAGGGCAGGGGCAATACGAGTTTTATTCAGTTTTATTTTTATTTTTCAGAGAGGGAGTAGGGAGGGGCAGAGGGAGAGCTAGAGAAAATCCTCGGCAGGCTCCACGCCCAGCATAGAGCTCAACATGGGGCTCGATCTCACAACCCTGAGATCATGACCTGGATGTTCAGCCGACTGAGCCACCCAGGCGCCCCAAGTTTTAATCAGTTTTTAAGCCTCAGCTCCAAGCACAATGCCTAGTACACCATCAGTGCCTAATGCACGGTATTTTAAAACAAATTAACCAATCTACTACCATAGTTTTGAGTATCCATTTCAAGTTGGTATATCCCAAAGCTTTATTTGCAGTCCTAGGGCTCTCTCCCAAGCTTCATATTTGTTTATCTGAATTTCCACTAAACTCTTCACCTAAAGTTTCCTCAAGAACCTCAAAGTTAGTATTTCCAAATAAATGTGTAATACGTCCCTTTTCCCTCTTCCTCCTCTTATATTATTCTCAGTTGGTGGTACGTCTATCAAACCAGTCAACCAAGAAGGAAACCTAATAGTCATTCTTACCTTCTTCACCCACCACTCATAGTGGGGGGGAAAAAAATCACAAAAATCTATCTTGTAAATTTGACCATATCACTCCACTAAATAAGGTTTTTTAATGGATCTCCAGGAAAAATAAAATGAAAAGGAGTTGACAATCTTCCCTGAGGAACGCAAGAATCAGAGAACGTGAGACAACTACATCCCACTTCGTATTCCATCTTGACGGAAGGAAGCCAAAAGGTGGAGTGAGTTATGTGTGGCAGCTTTAATGAGGAAAGAACAAGCAAAATGTGCAGCACCCACAGAAATATGAGAGTCAAAGGCCAGAAAACAGATTTTAGGGGAAACAGAATTAATATTTTCAGAGAATTTACTTTGTGTGCCAAGTATTTTAAATATATTACCACCTCTCTTTCATCACAATAAAGTACTCATCTATATTCCCCATGAATGAAGAGATGTTGTCCAACATACTACACCAAGATTCTAGTACAGTGATGCAACTTACTAGGTTCTCCACAACATCTGTTGAAAGAATAAATAAATTCATATTGGTAAGAAAAATGGCAGTTTCGAAAGGTTAAGTAATATACCAATGTTTCTGCAGCATAAAGTGTTGCAGAATTCAAACCAGTTTCTCATTTCAAAGTCTTGTTTGTAATCACTGTAATGTATTATCTCCTTTGGATTTAAATACTTTCTATGTCTGAAAGGTCCCAGGCTTCGTGAGATTTCTAAAGAGAATTGTTGTAAATAGCACTAAATCAGTTCGGGGATTAATTTGGGACTAAAGAAGCCAAAGTTGTTTACTACTTCTAAACTACAGAACGAGGAGGATGGAGACAGAGTCCATTGATGGAAAAGGCCAAATTTATGACTGGATTCTTTTTCTTTTTGAGGGTAAGGCAATGCATTCTATTATAGATTCGCAGAATGTGAGGCTACAATTGGGCATGGAAGTGACAATGGTGATAGTAGTGAAAAGTGGGTCTCAGTTCTAAAGTGATTAGAGCTAAAGATAAACATCTGTGCATCACCAACATGGAGTTGTTGCTTGAAGTCATGGGAAGAGACTGATGCTCCTTGACAGGGAATACAGAGAAGGGAGTTGAGAGCAACACTTCAAGAAATTGCTGCACAGAGAGGAGGGAGAAAGAAAACACCAGCAGAGAACATAAAGGAAGAGTAGTAGGAGATCTAGTGTTTCTTCTTAATCAAATGGAAACCACAGAATTTCAGAAGTTCAAGTCACCAGAGTTTATCAAGTCATCAGTGTTACCAAGCCATAGGTGTGACCCATTCACATCCAATTATAGTAACAGAGTGAGATGAAAATAAAGAGATATTCTTCTTAGTTTTAATACTAGATCTGGGCCAGCAGTACTCTCTGGGGTATGCTGTGCCAGCTGCCAAGAAAGAGTCCCTGCATCATCAGTTCCTCTGGCAGCCGTTTGGGTGTTTCAAGTCAAACCCTGAGCAAAATCTGCGCCTTTGCTCCCTGTGGTGTTCTCAGATCTTAGCAAAGAGGCCAGCAGTGAAACTGGCAAGTAGTAGGGATGATAAATTAATACATACATGTAGATTGAAGCCGTCCTGTCCTGTCTCCAGTCACACCCTGCCTGGCCAGCAGCTGCTTAAAATAGCTGAAGAACTAAAGAAGTTGGAAAAATGAACACTTTTATATTTGAGAACCAGAGATTTTCAAACACTGGAATCACCTACAGTGTTTTTAAAATTTTAGTTTCTAGGCCTCAGCTCTAGAGATTTTGAATCAATGGGTCTACACTGGGCCAGGTACCTGCATTCCTAAAGAGCTTACGGATGTTTCTGGTTTTGAATTGCCCTCTGAATACATAGTTTTAAAACAAGGTCTTCAATAGTAGATGCTGAGACAATCGTGTTGATAGAATATATATATCTGAGCAGGTACACTCTTTTTTGACATCTAAATAACACTTCGATTATTAATGTTTTACTATTATATCATTCACTTCAAAATAAATGATTAGTGTGCATATGTTATCTCAACCTTTTTGCAACTTAATAATATTAGATGGCATTAAATACACTATTATTTTCTGTCCTAGAAAAAGATGACGAAAATTAATCAAATTTTGAGAAGACTGAGGACGTCATAAATCATGACCTAAACACTCTCATATTTGCACTTTTGATCGATTACAGAGGGGAACACGTTTAGGAGGCAAGGGCTATCCACAGAGAATATTCTGCTTCAAATTCGAATCTAAGAATAGACAAGATTCCAGCCAGCTGCAACTGACATGACATAGAGTGAGGGATGTGGAACTTTCAGAAATAATTAGGTCCCAACACATTCAGAATGTTATAAATAATAAATGAAACCTTGAATTGGCTAAAGAAACAGAATTGGTGCTAACTTGAGAGCACAGGTGCTTTGTGTTTGGTATTCCTCGCCTTGCCCATGAGGCAAGCAGACACGCTCAATACAACTTAATGAATCTTCTGGGAAGGCCCCAAATAGATTACCTCACAGGAGCCCCGTGCAGGAAGTGTCAAAGACTGGCTAACTGTAGTGCAATGTATAGTTGAGAAAGAAGATACACTCTTGAACATTATTGACTATACAGGCAGAGTAATTCATTGTTATGCACAAAAGCTCAGAGAGATCCATTAAGAACCTTTACTTAGTACCCTCTGAAACACCAAACAAGACTGCCTGATAGTTGTGTGTGTGTGTGTGTGTGTGTGCGCACGCGCGCCTATCGTTGCTTTGTGCACTTCCATTTTTAAGAGCTGTACTGTCTCATTAAGGTGGTAATCTTACTTATTTTACAGACTTGAATATTTATTATGGGCCAAGCATTATACTAAGTACTTTGCAAACGCTAGCTTATCCATTCCATGTAACCGTTTTACTGCCAAAGAAACTGAACCAAAAAGAGGTTAAGTAACTTGCCCAAGGTCACATGGCAAGAAGTGATAGTAACAGATGTGGGAATCTCACTCCACCGACAGCCAGCCTATCACTTTGTTGTGTTGCCCAAGTTCTGAGGAACTAGAGGCTTAGCGTTAACACACTTATGTCCTTATAGACAGAGTGTGGACAAGTTAAGTTTCCCAGCATAGCTACAGAGCAATGGGTTTATTAAGATGTTTCCAAGGTGAATTGAATCACACCACAAAATGGCATTGGTGCTGGTAGGTCAGTAGTTTGGATGTGTCAAACTAATGAATACTGTATTTCTGCTCTGTTCTTACCTGTAGGGGCGTTTTCTAAATTAAGAGAAGGTGGTACAACAAAAACACTAGAATCAAACTGAAGAGACTCCAGTTGTTTTTTCCAACTCTGACATCTCTGATTAAATGTATATAATCTTGGGTGATTTCTTTGCTAAACAATTAAATGAGAAAGAAATGTTAGTTGTAGCTTGTATGTTACTAGCAGCAAAACACTCTTCCAAAAAAGCAACCCACACCTTATGAGGAAGCCGATATATAAAGCAAATTAAAGCAGAATCGTTAGGAAGGAGGCGTTGCATAGCGACTCATCACTAAATAATTTGGCTTGCTTTAGACTCTCTTTCTAAGATGATCCTAAGGTGATTCACACTAAAGAACTTCACACTTTGCCATGAAACTGTACACCACCTGTAAGTTTTGGACTTCCCTGAATTGTTCTCAACCTCCTTATTTTTACTTGTACCACAGTCCTGTTTTCTAACTATGGTTAGTGTTCTAAATTAGACAAGGAAAGGAGTACTCTTCCCAGAGCTCAGCAACAATCACTGCTAAATTTAAAACCACACAAAAATGGCCTTATAGCCAATGGCATATCTCTATGATTTAAATGATTAAAGATACTGCAAAATAACTAAGTATTATGAGCTTTCCCCCAAGGTATTATCAATGCATGCTTAACAATACTGAATGGTACCCAAAGCTACAACAAAACTACCTTGGACATGACCTCCATCCATTAAAAGGTTATCCTAAAGATGTCAGTGCATTGTGCACGAGTGCTAATGACTCTCATAAATTCAGAGAAATCTGGGAGCAATGGAGTTGATATTCTACTACCATCTCATTGGAATTCCCAAGGAAAGGGTAGGTTAGTCTAATTGTACAGAAAGTGAGCAGTAACAAATACCAATAGCCAAACCAAAATTTATCTCATAGCATATATTCGTCCTCATGAAATAACGTTCGAACTTCACTAATCACATACATATTTATTATTCATTTTTACCCACCAAACCAAGGCTAGAAGCACAGCTAAGTTGAGATTCCATGAGTATTTGGGGATGTTTTTACAGAATCAGTGCAACTGTAAAGAGGAATGTTAACATCTCAATGGGGACCATTTCAGTGTTAAATAAAAATTCAAAACTTTTGCAATAAAACATGCCACATAAATACTATTAATATATGTTTCTCAGGATTAAGAAACTTGATGAGTTACAAGAAAAGTCTCCTAGGGTCGATGTACAGTAAGTGTATCTTTTGATTTTATCAAGTTTTAAATCCTCATGTGTAGACTTTCTTTGAAGAATTATTATATTGTTAATGATATATTATAGGCACTATCTTTCTTTGAGGTTCGGTTTTAAAATGCTAGTTTTACCAAAATTATAATCCTAAACAAGTCAAACAAGCAATTCACCACAGTGAAGGACCACAGAGAATTGACTACATGGGAAGTCATAAGTACTTCTGTTGATTGCATGAATACCTGGCTCTCCTGTGGCCAAAATTGACACCACTTCTTAAACAAATCCTCTCATGGGTAAATGCCTGTAGAGTTCTGTGGCAAATTGCTGTATAATTCTTTGCACATAAAGGTAAGTTAAGCTGGAAGTGAACCACAAAAAGCAAGTTCATGACTTGAACTGACTTCTGGGCTGGATTTTTCCCATCTTCTGAGTCTCCAAAATTTGCAGGGGGACTGATAACTCTCAAATAAACACACAGTGGCTACGCACAGAGTAAAAACATGTAGTGTATCTTGGGTTTTGGCTCTATTTCCCTTTAGTCATCTGGAATCTCAACTTATCTATTATATATATATATATCTTATATTTTGGAAACATTTAAAATATTTTGAGGTAAGCTACAAATCCTGGGTAATAGCTCAGAGTTCTTTGGGAGGTAAAATGCTACCTAAATATTAGGAGAAATAAGAATTATTCTTTTAAGCTCAGTGCATAAAACAAGTGCAAATGTATATAAGTCATAAAACAAAAGATTTAGGCCAAGTGTAAATGCTATCTTGGCAGTTAAACAATAGGTAAGCCATTTTGTGGAATAAAAAGTTTCCTTGCACTGATACTTTCTACTCTGCTGAGCAGAGAGAAAATGTAGAAACAAGATAATTCATTAGTTCTTATATATTAAATATCTTCTGTGTACCAGGAGCTGGGCTAGGTGTGGATATTATCCAAGGATCAGCACCTCAGTGTTCCTTAATGGAACTACAAGGTAGGAGAAGGTTCTGTGGCTAAAAAATACATCAAATGAGTTTTCTGCAAGGTGCTTTGACCAGGCAGAGGCCAACTACTTGTGGGTTGGATTCTGTGGATGGAGCAAAGGAAATGTGCGCTGTGGACGTTGCTTCTCAAGGAATTTACAGCTCAGTTGAAAAGAAAAGACAGTCACACATAAAGTGCTTATGTGTATGATAAAAACAAAGACTACTTTGAGAGTTCAGGAAAGATCAGTGTTTACTTAAGTAACCAAATGATAAAAACAAAGACCACTTTGAGAGTTCAGGAAAGAAGGAAATAATATTAGTTGTGGGATTTGGCACAGAATGACTTTTGCTCAAGACTCATTTGCCTTAAATTTAGCAGATAAATGCTGGGCTACCACTTGAACATATCATATTTTGATTTTTTTGGCTTACTGCTGTATTAAGCCATTTCAAACTCTGTTTTAACTGCATATTTTAAATGGTGTTCCAACAGACTGTTTTTAAAAGGAGTTAAAATATTATAACCTTAAATTTTTTTTGTAAATTTAAATCAAGATAGAATATATATATGATACAGATTGCATCATCATTGTAAATGACATAATTTCTTGCTATATATAAGCTGAACTTTCCATTGACTATCCCATTTATGTGATGATTACCATAGTGAAGTGAATTGCCTGAATTCCCTATTTCAGATGCATTCAGCCCTAGTAAGTGAAAAAAAAAATCCTATCCATTTAAGGTCATTCCTGCCTGTTGCAGAGCTCTGAGAACTAGAGCTTTGAGGCCTTGAATACTGTCTCTTGAATTAAGATGATGCCATTGAGAAATGGGCCTTTTTATACTTTGTTTTACATTTAAAGAAGGGTATTTCTCTGAGGATACAAGTCCAATACCTTGCCAAAGTTTAAATTCAAGTTAACTGTTTTTATAGCTGTTCTTTATTTCTTGATTTTATTTTCAATTATGATACAAATGGATATTTGAAATTGTCTAATCTATGTAAATTATAAATTGACTTCATTGATTTTTTATTTAGTGATCAAAATCTTAAAACACAATTGCTCTAAATCTCTTTGTCTATCTCTGGTGCTAAAACATTTTAGGCATAATTTCACATTGTTAGTACAAGTTCTATTCTTTCTAAGCCTTGGAAATAGGAGTAAAATCTTTAACACATTTAAGTCTAAAGGATGATACAACTTCCATTAACAGCTTTCAAGTACAACTGCTTCTAAAAAGGTTTTACCATTGATTTGAAGTTTGGTAGCTGCAGTTCTCAATGATTTCATCAATAAAAATACTAATAAACCCACCAATACAAATGACTATATTCATTACATGAAATTAAGAAAAAAACAGAATAAGTGAGAAAACAAAACTGTTTTCTTCTTAGTGTTGTAACTTTGACCAATTTTAATAAAGCTAAATTAAAAATAAACAAATATGGCATTTATATTTCAAACACTATAGTTTTCTTTGAATGGAATCTAGTTTTAGTTAATAGAGGTATTAGAGTGTTTCCAAAATATGTTCCTTTGAATGCTAACATAATTGGAGAAATGGATTGCACATTTATAGAAATATACAGACTACTGTCATGAACAAAGGCATATAATTTTATATGAGGGCTTCTAAGTGGCTCTTACTATGCTCATTAACATATTAATAATAGTGATACATATTTTAAATAATTTTTTAATGATTTGGTCATATATATCACTTGAGATATTTTCAATCACAAGGAACAAAAAACACAACTAAGCATGGCTTTAAAATTAAGGTCAGGGAACTGGTTTCTGGCTCCTTATGTAAAGAGTTTAGAAGTTGTCACACTGTCCTCAACAAACTGAAAAATCAACAACTCTTTTTGAATCTCTAAGAGATAGCTGGACACAGAGCAAGCCATTGTCCCCATGACTGGAGAGACAGAGAGGAGAATTAAGAAAGCCATGGCTAACTAGAGCTGATACTCACAAGAAACCATGCTGGGAACCAGTACCAGGGTAGGAAAACCTGAACTTTAGTTACAATTGCTGGAGGCTCAATTGGGACAACTTTGAAAGTCTCTGGGTGGAGGGGCAGTCATAGCGGACCCCATAATATGGGGAGGTTCATCTCAAGGAGCTTGACAAGTTTTTTATGGTCAATATAAGAGAAAAATCCCCTGAACTTCAGGCAGTGAGAGGGGAAAATAAACCCTTTGGAACTACACCAGAGCACTCTTTTCTTCTTAATGAGGTCTGCTCTCACGGGAAAAAAAAAAAATTAAGCAAAGTATATCATGCTGGGATATTCACAGAGCCCAACTGACCCCAACTCCAGCCATTCCAGCCAAGCTATGAGGGAGAAGGGAAATACCAACTTCAGCCCACTCTAGCCAACCTGTTCCACCTAAGGAGTAAGCAAAAAATAGAGAAACTTTTATGAAGCTCACAGTTCAGAGGTACAGGCTCACTAAAGGACTGAGACCTAGTCATAGATTACAGATGCTCTCCCCACACCTCACAACCACACTACTAAGGCCCATTTATGGCAGTTCCTTTTCTCTCCCATACATGATGCCTAGCTATCAAGAAAAATTAAAGGCATACCAAAAGGCAAAACAACAGTTTGAAGAGAAGAGTACGCATCAGAACCAGACATGGCAGGGATGTTAGAATTATCAAACCAGGAATTTAAAACAAATATGATTAATATGCTAATGGCTCTAATGGGTAATGGAGATAGCAGACAAGAACAAATGGGCAAGATAAACAGAGAGACAGAAATTCTAAGAAAGAAGTAAAAATAAATGCTAGACACAAAAACCGCTATGACAGAAATGAAGAATGTCTTTGGTGGGTTAGTTAGTAAACTAGACAGAGGTTAGGAAAGATTCTCTAACTTGAGAAGATATTTCCATAAAATCTTTGAAAACTGAAAAGCAAAGAGAACAAAGACTGAAAAAAGGCAGAATATCTAAGGACTGTGGGACAACTACAAAAGGTGTAACATACATGCGATAGGAGTATTAGAGAGGAGGGAAAGGAACAGAGTATTCGAATCAATAATGACTGAGAATTTACCCAAAATGTCAGACATTAAACCACAGATCCAGGAAGCTCAAAGACTAACAAGCAGGATAAATGCCAAAGCAAATTTTACCTAGGCCTATACAAACTACAAAAAATCAAAGATAAAGAAAAAATCCTGAAAGAAGCCAGAGGGGGGAAAAACAAACACCTTAGCTATATAAGAATAAAGGTAAGAATTACATCCAGCTTCTCCTCAGAAACCATATGAGGAAGAAGAGTAGAGTGAAATATTTAAAATGTCCAGAGAAAAAAAGCCACTAACTTAAAAATCAGTGTCCTGAGAAATTATTCTTTGATATTGAAGGAGAAATAAGGACTTTAGCTAACAAATAAAAATGGAGGGAAATTGTTGTCAGATTTATAAGAAATGTTAAAAAGAATTTAAAGAGGAAGAAAATTAATAATGTCATAAGGTTTGATCTACATGAAGGAAGAGCATCAGAGAAGGAAAAAGTGAAGGTAAAATGAAAACTTTTCTTTTTCTTATCCATAATTAATCTACCCAACAATTTGTTCATCATAATAACATCAAATGTGGCTGATTGTGTATGCTTATATATATATATCACAAATATACATATATACTTATATGTGTTTACATATAAGTGAAATGAATGATAGCAATGATACAAGGGATGGGAGGGAGGAACTTGGATCATTTTGTTATTATAAGGTATTCATGCTATTTGTGAAGTGGAATGGTGTTATTTGAAAGTGGGTTAACTGTAAATGTATACTGTAAACTCTACAGCAACCACTAAAAAAAGTAAAAAATAGTAATATAACTATTATGCTAAAAAAAAGTGAGAAAACGCTCAAATATAAAATGCTCAATTAAAACCACAGAAGGCAGAAAAAAGTGGAAAACAAAAATAGAAATGAAGAACAAAAGCAACAAATAGGAAACAGTAACAAACACGGTAAATATTAATCCAAGTGTATCCAAAATCACTCTGAATGTTCATGGTCTAAATGCACCAATTAAAAGACAAAGACTGTCAAAGTAGATCAAAAACAAGACCCAAATATGTGATGCTTGTAAGAAACACACTTTAAATATAAAAACACACATAGAAGAAAATACACACGGAGGAAAATATACCATGCTAACCTTAATCAAAGGAAAGCAGGATTAGCTATATTAATTTCAGAGAAACTTGCTGCCAAAGCAAGGGACGTTATCAGGGATAATGAAGGGCATTTCCTAATGATTAAAGGGTCATTTTCCAATGAAATAATCCTTAACACCTGTGCACCTAACAACAGAGTTTCAAACAATGAGACAGAAATAAAACTGCAAAGAGAAATGGCCAAATCCACTATCATAGTTGGAGACTTCAACAGCTCTCTCTCAGAAATGGACAGTACTAAGGAAACAGTTAAATTCAACAATACCATCCCATTAACTAGATATAGCTGACTTCAAACAATAGCAGAATACACATTTTTCTCAAGCCTACATGAAACATTCACCAAGAGGCTACATTTGGGGCCATAAAACACACCTTAGCAAACTTAAAATAATAGAAACCATACAATGTCTGCCCTTAGACCACAATGGAATTATACTAGAAAGCAATAACAGAAAGATAAATGGAAAATCCCCAAATACAGAGAAATTAAACAACATAGTTTTAAATAACATGTGGGTCAAAGAAGAAATCTCAAGAGAAATTTTAAAATAACTTAAATACATGAAAATGAAAACACAATTTATCAAAATCTGTGGGATACAGGAAAAGCAGTGTTTAGAGGGAAAGTTACAGCATTTAATGCATATATTTGAAAAGAAAGAGCTAAATTCTATGACCTAAGTTTCCACTCATAGAAATTAGAAAGAAAAGGGCACATGAACTCCTAAGTAAGCCAAAGAAAATAAATAATAAAAATTAGAACAGACATCAATGAAACTGAAAAGAGGCAATCATAGGGAAAATCAATGAAACCAAAAGCCGGTACTTTGACAAGATTAATAAAATCAAGGAGCATCTAGATAGGCTAACTAAGGAAAAAAAAAAAAAAAGAGAGAGAGGAACCAACTTACTAATATCAGAAAGAGGGGAGATCACTATAGATGCTATGGATATTAAAAAGAATATAAAGGAATGCTATGAATAGTTCTAGGCCCACATATTTGGTAAACCAGATGAAATAGACTAATGCCTTGAAAGACAAGATTTGCAAAAGCTCACACAAGAAATTGACAATCTGGATAGGCTTATGTTTATTAATCAGCAATTAATTACTCAATGTTTTTGAATCAGTAATTAATAACCTTCCAAAGCAGAAAACACAAAAACCCGAATGGCTAGGGAATTCTAGCAAACTTTTAAGTAAGAAATTATATGAGTTTTCTACAATTTCTACAAGAGGATAGAAGCAGAAGGACTGTTTCCTGATTCATTCTATGAGGCTAGCATTACTCTAATACTCAAGCCGGACATACATTACAAGAAAAGAGAGTATCTGTACTTTCCCCTCAACTTTGCTGTGAACTTTAAACTGCTCTAAAAGGGGCACCTGGGTGGCTCAGTTGGTTAAGCTTCCGCCATGGGTTCAGGTCATGATCCCAGGGCTCCCTGCTCATCGGGGAGCCTACTTCTCCCTCTTCCTCTGCCTGTGCTCTCTCTCAAATAAATAATATAATCTTTAAAAAAATAAAAATAAACTGCTCTAAAAATAAAGATTAATAAAAAAATGCACAACACACACACACACACACACACACACACACACAACTAAGGTAGTTTATCATCCCAATAAACAAAGTCTAAAGGATAGCAGTTAGGTGTGATTTTACGACTCAGTGATGTCAAGGTAAAGCCATACTTTTTGTTTTGTGATCCTCAGCTCCAATATCCTTCATGTGTCAGAATTTCCTCAATTTCGATTCCAGCATGAAACATGGAAGCAAGTGCTCCAGATTGTTTTAAACAAAATCATGTTCAACTTTTTTTCCACTGCTTTACTTTCTGTCTTTGTTTTTTCTCCTTCTTCTTCTTCCTCCTACTCCTCTTCCCTTCTCCTCTTCTTTTTTTTTCTTAAGGTATGTGGAAATCTCTCTGGGATTTTACTAAGCTCATCTATCCGTACAGACTATTTTTTTCAAATTATGCTATATGACCACTGGCAAGGAGGTCAGAATGACCATACTGGGTTTACACTAGTCATGTGTGTTGTGATGAGGGCTTTGGCGTCAACCACTTGCACCTCTCCTTCCTAAAGCAAGACTCAAGCTCTGTGGACGTATTTGGAGAAACAGTAATCAATAAAATGAATAATGCATAAGAATCTGCTTCTGTGTTTGTACCTGGGGACTGGAGGAAATAGGTACCTTTGTGTTTTAGGACCTGGGATACTGTGTTTGGTGATATGAAGTTAAGAATAAGCATCTGGTGACAGTATAATTTATCTATTCAAGAAAGAAACTAATAAATACAGAGTATCTTTGGATTTTTCTCTTTAAAAGTCATTATCTCTTTTCCCTTTATATAAAGCTAAACGCAGTATCATCGTTATTTCCACTGAAACCTACGTGGAAGAAAAAGTGACATGGTAGAAAAATTATGAGTTAAAAACATAGTTCTGTTATTTGTTTGACTCCACTCAATACAATATAAATATTTAATGCAAACATGTTTTACATATTAAATGCTTTCCTGGGAGATAAATTTTGAAATTTCTATCACTTTTTTGACTACTATTCTAAAATTGGAATTCTATTCATATAGGAAGCAGATGGTCCAAACATTAAGAAATATAATTGAGAACACAATAATTATCTTAAAATGAGATATTTAAATGGATTTTTTATGAACAACAATGTTTTAATATGATTATAAGCAAAGATACTGTTAGTAAATACATAATATTGTATATGAAATGCAGTTGCCTTAGGGGCAATCTTGTGGCAAAAGGATCTGCATTCTGTTAGCAGGTTCATCCTGCTATTCTGACTCTTCTCCCCTACTGCATCATTACAAATTTATTTATTGATTTAGTGGTAGCATCTTTTCTGTAAAACAGGACTTAATCCCCTTAGTCAAAGAACTGTTCCATCATCTGGAGTTAGATCTATTTTAAACATATACTTTGAATATGGGATGAATTATTGCATTTAACATAAAAAGTCTTGCATTAAAGTGGGATATTTTAGACTACATATATCTTTGTTATATTAGATACTGCATAAAACTGTGAATATATTTACTTAAAAGATATCTGGGAATTTATTCTCTCCACTTAAAAAATGTAGGCCTTTAACTTAAAGGAATTTATCTCAGCCAGCTTATCACATTTTTCTTAAAATATTAGTTATTTAAGGTAATTCAATCTTATTACAAACATTAGCTAACTTGATTGCTTTGAAAAGTCTTCCCCTTACTTCATAGAAAGAGTCATTTTGTGTTACTGTTATGAAGATCTGACTCACAGAATGTCGGCCTGTGGGCAAGAGGGGGGTGCTTAGAAAGTTTTATGGGGATTAAGTATATAAAAGAATACTTAATTATGCTGGAGGGAGTTTCCTTCTTGAATTATGAGAATTTCCATAAACAGAAGAATTGAAAGCAGTAGATATTCAAACAAAAGTACAATGTGGAAGTAAGATGATTTTTTTCTGGGAAAGAAGGCCAGTTTCTGCAGCAAGATTTGGACACAAGATTTGGACTGAAGATGAGACGGGATATGTTCATTGAAGTCAGGTTTTTGATGACCATGTATTTTGAGCACATGCTTGGCTGTCTTAACATTCTTACATAAATGCAAGCAATTAATTTATTTTATCCTTCACTACAAAAAAAATGTTATTTGCTGTCATATGCTTTCAATAATTTTTTGATAAATTTTGATATTCTTTTATGAACTTGAATGCATCTATTATCTTTCACATTTTTCTGATTCCTTTTGGTGTATAAATTCCTCTTGGTGTATTTATACCTGTTGATGAGAATAGAAATACTAGTAACAAGATGTTTGTGATTTTGTGAATGTACATAAGGTAACCACAAAACATTTTAGTTAGAAATAAACAAGTCATTTGCTTTCTGCTCAAATGATTATTTCAACAAATTGAGGGGAGATTTATCAGCAAAATCTTACTATAATCAATTTTCAGAGAATAAGTTCCCTGCTTCCTTTTTATAGTCCTTTCTCTAACTCTACATAGATGATGAACAGACAGGAAGAGACGTTGGGTATGGGGAAGAAACACTAGGGGTTCAGAAATAGGTTTAAATATGATTTCCTCTGGATCAGGCCTAGGACAAAATAATAAACCAGCACTTGCAATAAAGTAATGACAAAATTATTTACATGAAAACGTTACAACAGAAAAATCTCTGCATGTAAAGAGGGAACTAGTTTACTGTCTCACTGACTTTAACATAGTGTTAGTTGGACTAGATTGTCTTTCTTAATGCTGAATTGTGGTACTACATATTTCATACTTAAGTAGTACTGTCACTTTTTATTCGCAAACTTATCCATTTTATCTATAGCATTTTTGTGTATCCATTCATTTCTAGTGAACCAAACCAGGCCTTAAAGTTATAGGATTCTGAAGTCAGATACTTAGATTCATAATCAAAGAGAGCGGAACTCAACTGCTCGGAAACTAGATTAGATAATCTTTCATTATTCAAACATCACAAATGAATCATATATTTTTAAATCACACTAATTCTGTTAAATATATATAAATAAGGTGCATTTCTACTAAGTCACTTAGGACACAATTAAATTTGCTTGACACTCTTGGCCCTTATACTCTTTCTTCAAAGGCAACTATTTCTTCTTTCTCATGTTTACCATTTGGTCTGATAATTATGCATTTGGGTGTTATTTTAAAATTTTAGGAGTTGTAAAAAGCCATACATATTAAAATATTTACTACAGTGTTAACACAGTGAAAAAAAAATCAGAGTTACTCCAAATATCCAATGATAAGTTATGAGGAATTAAAGTAGGGCACAATCTCAATGTACACTCTCACCCACAATTACATAGATTGTATGATAACATAGAAATAAATTCAAACTGGGCAAATTTTTGATAAAGATTCTGATGGCAATTATATACATTCTGCTATAAAAATTGGTTAGAAGGATGCTCTGAAAAATGGAGATACTCATACACAATCATACAGAATGAAAAAGACAGAAAAAGAAAAGAAGCTATATAACAGCTGTGTTTAAAATGAAAAAATTTTTTAAAAATCAACATTTCTCTCATGTTGAAATAACTTCATGTTAAAAGCAGCTAAAACGATAGCGTTTTTTTAGTTATTGTTCTTCACTGTGCATTCTTTATAACTGTGGTATTTGATGACTTAAGGATTTGGTAAATAAAATGGTCTCCATAGGCAAGTCTCCAAACAATTATTGAATGAGCTATAAAATACGGCACATTGACCTTTTCATCAGGATTTTTTTGATATGGTAATAGTGTTAAATATTTGGAAATCAATTTGCTGCTGCTTTTGAATGTGTCTTGAGGTTGGTGTGAGATGTTCTCATAACTAAAGGCAATAATAGACCACTTACATTTGTGATTATTTACTGGTTAATGGGAAACACCCAAAGTTAAATGGCTGAGAAATGAGTAAGATTTCAAAAGAAATAAATGTTAATCCAGGGCCAAAGGCACAATATTCCATCTTTAACAAGGCTATTTTCTGTAACAGGACCATGATAGGACACTTCCCCATTTGTCCGGGACACACCAAATTAACACTCTTTTTGAGGTATAATTATTAATAGCACCATGTTTCTCTCTCAAAAGGTACAAATCTAAACAGTAAATTATACGGTCGACTTATAATTCTGTTTAGGTGATTAAAGATCACTCAAAGCACACACGGATTTCGTTTGTGGAATGGAGCAGAAAGTGATTTTGAAAGCAACTGTGCAAATTATGAGAAATATAAACTTGGTAGATTGCTGCAGATGTTCTTAGAAAGGTCTATTTCAGATCCAGGTCTTGTTTACCTGATTTCTGACAACCTTCTAATGGGGGTTACATTATGAGGACCCTGCTTTTTCAGCACCGAGCTCTCTGTCTGTCTTTGAAGTTGCTATGTTTCGCTTTGATCTTAAAATCATTTTTCACAGTGTTTTGATGATTACTAATGGTGAAAGTCACAAAGTCAGAACATGGCTTTACTCATTCTCTTTTGCAGGCTTAATGGAAATGTCATAGCTAAACTCCTAAGTTCTTCTTTGATAATACAGCTAAAGTTGTTTTTTCAAAACTCATTTTTCCATCTTACAGAGAATAAAAGTAAAAGACATATACACATTGTGGGGAGGGGGGAAGAAACCAAACATATCTTGGAAGTTTCCTTATTCTTAGATGGAGCTATGTTATCATGAAAGCATGAGCAAAGCCCAGACAGAGACAAAGTATACAAGAGACTAAACTATGTTTAGCATGGTTTTAGCTGTTGGTCATAGAGCCAGATTACAGAAAAATCCAGAATAATTTCAAATAGAAGGCTGAAGATTCAAATCTATGATTAAAAGATCCTTGAAGATTTTTCATAAGCTAATATCTCTTAGGTTGAAGTTTCTATGTGGTCTGACAAAATAGTCCATTTCCTGTGCCCTGCTTTGGTTAACACAATTTTAAGAGCTCTCCTATACAAAAATGATGGGTCATCACCATTATCAAAAGGGATATAGTTCCCGTATAACTCATAAAACTGTGCCATGATCTGAGAAGTAGATTAAATAGACAAAGTCAATGCCCTGTTGGTACTTTAACTTCAGGAGACAATTATTGGCAAGCAGTGGGAACCAGTGATGACTTTCCACTGAAGGGGAAACGAGAATGCAAGCAATCCCCACTTAATTGTGTTTACTATGTTTCTGGAAATGCCAAAGAAGTTTCTTGGAATTAAAAATTGGCTGAAAAGCCACTTAATTGAGAACTCTGTCTGGGAGAGATGAAATTTAAAGGAAAAGGCATGCTAAGCACACAAAGCAGCAGGTATATGGATTAAACATCAAGTTAACAGCACACAAAGTAGGGAAAATTTGTGAAAATCAGTGATACGGGGTGTCTTTCAATAAGTAAGGCTGCTGTGACACCCAATATAGCTCATTGTTCCCAAACAGAAATACAGGATACAGATAAAGGGACACAAAAGAACCCATAGCAATTATTTGTTCCTGCTTCTATTTAATGCCAATTATCCCACCCTATGGCATTGATCTTATCCTCTGCTATGTTCTCTGGGGTTTGCCTCCCTTATCTTCAAGTTTGCTCTTGGTTCTGTATCTTTTCATTCTTCTGTAAACATTCTCAAGTCTATCCCATACTTTATCCAAACAAGACAGCACACTCTCTTTTTCACCCCGCATTCTAGTTTCCTGTCTCCACCTCTTTCTGGTGACATTCCTTACTGGTAGTCTACCCAAAACTTCCAGCGAGAATGAGTGCCCTATTTCTTTGTGTTTTTATTTAATTTTACTTTGCAGAAATGTATGCAGTTTCAATTAGTGTCATATTGTTAAGCGTGTGATAAGGAGCAATACTGTTTCTACCACTTCGTAATTAGTTTCCATAATAACACATTGGGAAAAGGTACTCTTATTAGACCCATTTTAAAGATGAGAAAAATGAGGGCCAGTGAAGTTAAGTGATTTGCCTAGTTAGTAAACTGCAGAAGGAGGATTCTAACCCCAAGAACTCTGGCTCCAGAGTTCCTGCTTTTTTTTTTTTTTAAGATTTTATTTATTTATTCGACAGAGAGACAGCCAGCGAGAGAGGGAACACAAGCAGGGGGAGTGGGAGAGGAAGAAGCAGGCTCCCAGCAGAGGAGCCTGATGTGGGGCTCAATCCCATAACGCCGGGATCACGCCCTGAGCCGAAGGCAGACGCTTAACCGCTGTGCCACCCAGGCGCCCCTCAGAGTTCCTGCTCTTAACTCCTCCGCGCTTTGCTATCTCTCAGAAAATTCTCTATCACTGCTTTAGAAACGGCCAAGCTGTCAAGAATGTAGAAGAACTGCTGGAGAGCTTCATCAGTTGATGCTAAAGAATTAAACGAGGCCCAGACCACACTCCTTTGCTGGCTACACTGGCTACTCAGAGATTTATCCTTAAAGCAGTGAGAAGCATGGATGGGCATTCAGGGCCCAACAGTCTGTGTTGAGAGTACAACAAAATATTTGAACGACACACATGTTGAATGCCACTCTATGTACAGTGCCGGGCACTGTATGAACAGCAACTGGTATCTCTCCGTAATACTCCCTCCACTAAGTAAGCTCTCACTAGATTCAAGGACTGGAAAACTATGGTTCTGAAAATGAAATTCACTAGCCATTTATTCATTCATCTTTGTATTCATCTGCTGAATGCATAATTACCAAGTACCTAATAAGAACCAGTAACATGTGAGATGAGCCTAAGTTCATATGGTGTAGGAAACCATCCTGATATTCTGACATCTAAATTAAAGGGAGAAAATGACCAAGTTACATATCCCATCCCTCACCCCCCACAACACACTAATACATTCCCAGCTAATTACAAGGAGAAGCAACCTTGCAATGTTCCTATTGCTGGTTCCCTTGATGTGTGCAAATTGAATGCAACCTCCTCTAAAGTTTTCTGGTTTTCTTTTTCTACCTGCCAATTCTTCCTCCACACCTCCCACCTTTCAATCAACATTCTTTGTCATTGTCTATTGAACTTGGGTATTGATTCCACTTCCCTAAGGATGACTCTCATTATTTCCCAGTCTATTGCTGAAGTCTCCTTGATGATGACTAGGGCCTCCTTGTTGATTGCTCCTGTTATCTACCACTGAAGTCTGAGGGCCATTTGATGCCTTTGGAAGTTTTCTATAGCTGCTAAGTATCTCAGAGAACCTAACAAAAAGGAGCAGGGGAAAACTGACTGCATTTTAATTGGCCTGGGAATGCAGTTACACAATCATTTGTCTCATTGAAACCATAACCTTTTATTGGTTTGTCTCTAGGAAAATGGAAAAAAAAGTATAGGATAATAAATGTATTATGGATCAACATTATTTCCTTTTTATTCATATCCTATATATTCCTAATTCTGATAAAAATGAATGTAGGCTAACAGAATGCCAAACTCACAGCATTTAATAGATGCTAATTTATCATGATAATAGAATTATTTCCAACTAGGTTACTTTCAAAAGGGTAAACTTTATTGGTAGCTATGTTGATCACTTGCAAATTTATGTACCTAGTCTTGTGAAAGAAACAAAATTTATTGGGGCGCCTGGGTGGCTCAGTCGTTAAGTGTCTGCCTTCGGCTCAGGGCATGATCCCAAGGTTCTGGGATCAAGCCCTGCATCGGGCTCCCTGCTCCGCTGGGAGCCTGCTCCTTCCTCTCCCACGCCCCCTGCTTGTGTTCCCTCTCTCGCTGGCTGTCTCTCTGTCAAATAAATAAATAAAATCTTTAGAAAAAAAAAAAAGAAACAAAATTTACTTACCCAACTACACTGTGGTTGACTAATTTACTGATGAACAGAAGTTGCTTACTAGACAGCCAGAAATGTACAGCCCTCTTTCACTTAGCAGGATATAGTAGAAAGAATTTGAATTCAGGTGTCAAAATGGATTTACATCATTCTTTTCAGGGCACTTACTATTATTGTAAATAGAGAAGTTACCCAACACTTCTGAGTTCTCTTCCCTTTTCTGTAAAACAAGGTAGTATTGTCTAACTTTTAGGCGGTTAGACAAGGTTATCATGAAATTAGATATTTTATCTAAAGTGCCTCATATATTATCCTACACATCATAGGTATTTAATATGTGGTAATCATTATAGTTTACCCACTGGGGTCTCAACCACCAGTCATGGAAAATCACATTGTTCATCCAAAAGCACTGTTTTCAAGGAGGCATATTTTTTCACTCAATTTTTCTCCGACTTTCATTATACCTAAAAGAAAACACAAAATACTCTGCAAAACAAATTCTTCATCCCAAATAAGTTCATCTTCTTAACCCAGGAACAAACTTTGCTAACTCCCCTTCTTTTATGATATTCAATCTGCTGGTCCAATTCTCTCCTCTCATGCCTAAGTCCTATCATTTTTTCAAGGCTGAGCTCAAATCCTTCCTGCTTATCAATCCTTTCAATACCACTCCAGTTCACAATGATCTCGTTCTTAAATATTGTATTTATTTATTTTCCACTCGTATTGGCACTTAGCTCTACAGTCAGAATAGTTGTATACAATACATTGTTTTCTCAAGCAGTGGGGTTGGCAATATATTCTCACATGTGGCCATGACTTGTCTGTCCAATTTTGTTTTGAGTCATTGAAGATAATAAAAAATTGTTATTCTGAATCATCTCAATGACCACCTTTTCATCAAATATTGTCTAAGAGTTCATGGTCCACACTTGCATTTTGTATTTACAATTATGTTGAGGCCAAAAAGCACCTATAGAAATGGCAGTTTCAAGTACTGAGAAGCATATCTTACTCCACGGTTCTAATATTGCAATAACAATAACCTGTGTTTACTCTTCTACTTCTGTAATACTTCACCAATAACAGAAACTAAACTTGTTTTATGTGCATGGTAACATAATTTCAAGCCATTTTAGAGTGTAAGTTTTCAATTTTGGAATTGTGATAGTCATTATTTGTATTCGCCATGTATATTGTAATGTCATTCTTGGGACCTACAGCATCCAGCCCTCTTATAGTTAGATGGGGCCACGTGATTAGTACTTACTAATAATCAAGGGTGAGGCAGTGAAAATTATTCTGTATATCAAACCTGCCCTAGAGAGACACTGGAAATAGACCATGTGATAGAATTTTATGTGTTAACCCACTGAGATTTGGAGTTTGTTATCAACGTAGCAAAATCTACCTAAGCAGACTAACAAAGTGCCTGAGCAATAGCTATCAATACAGAATTCACATTTCAGTAATTGTCTTAAAAATAATGTATCACAATAACACTGTTAATTTGAATTATGCTTTGCTGCTTTTGTTTCTATTTGATTTGTAAAATTTATAAAACCAAATACTACTTTATTTTTAAAGTCCTGTAAATCTATAAGTACAAGAATTTCACCACCAATTGATATGTTTAAGTATCATTATCATAATGCTAATTCTACAGTAGGAATCTTCAGAAATATTTTGATATTTTAATGAGGGTACACATACTACTGAAATTTGACAAGCGTTGGTTTTAAGTTTTAATTCACTGATTTTGGATTAAGATAGACCTGAGGTATATTCTAAACAATAGCCTTGCTGTATGGGCTAGGATATAACTGACAACATTTTGAAGACTCATTTTTTTCTCCTATATTAATGTCTTCCTTCTATCAGACTTATGAGGAATAAGTGTGACATTTTTGAAGGTTAATTATAATGTTCATCCATAGTAAGTGCTCAATGAATGTCAAAAATAACTTTACTAGTTTACTTCTATCTTGTTTCTAAAATGTTTTGTAAGAATTTTAAAGATGTATCAAAGGTTGTGTATATTTTTGTTTTTACATTTTTATTATACTTCCCAGAATGCTTACTAAGATAGCTGCCACAGAGTAAGCTCTGTTTTCTAAAAAAAATATTGCACTTAATTGAATCATGACTTATTTCCCTGTGAACACATGGTATTACCCCTACCATTTACTCTGTAACTCAGCCACTGCCTCAGTGTTCTGAGGGGACTTGCCCAACTCCAGACACCTCTCAGCTTTTTCTCCATCTCACTTTCTCTCTCTTTTAATTTTTTTTTTAAAGATTTTATTTATTTATTTGACAGAGACAGCCAGTGAGAGAACACAAGCAGGGGGAGTGGGTGAGGAAGAAGCAGGCTCCTAGCGGAGGAGCCTGATGTGGGGCTTGATCCCAGAATGCTGGGATCATGCCCTGAGCCGAAGGCAGATGCTTAACGACTGTGCCACCCAGGCTCCCCTCTCTCTTTTAATTTTTTTTTATTATGTTCAATTAGCCAACATATAGTACATCATTACTTTTTGACGTAGTGTTCAACAATTCATTTTCTCAAAGCCTTATTTTCTGCACCAAGCCTTAAAAAAAAAAAAGATAAAATCCACACTTATGTGATAGTCAATGTATGACTTCTCAAGTTAACGTAACACATTCATTCAACAATCATACTAGGTGCTAAAATTCAAGTGTTGAGCAAAAAGAGAAACTGCCCTTGCCCTCATGAAGCTTATTTTGGACTGGCAGAAATTAAAATAAAGAATCTCATACAAAAGTGTGAATTATAACTGCGATAAACAAACTAAATAATATTTCTAAGAAGAGGTGTATGGTGGCTAAAAGGGCATTCATTTGGATGAAGTTCATTGTCAGAGAAGTCAGGAGAGTTCTTCTGAGAAAGTAACAACTGACCCAAGACCTAAGGAGCATGAACTCGCTGGGGGGTTGGTAACAAGGTAGGGGGTTTCATAGGCAGAGGACAACACCATCAAAATCCTTGTTGTGGGAAGGAGCATGGTAGGAAGGCTTCCATCCTCTCTAGAATGAAGAACTGAGTGGAGACCAGTATGAATAAAGCAGACAATAAAGAAAAGAGGTGTAATGAAACTGTAGAAATAAGCAGGGTTCTATATTCATGACATTATGAAGGCTGAATATTCTTTTCTACAAAATTGATATATTAATATATTCCTTCTATTAGATTTATGGGGATTAAATGAGATACTTTTCGAAGTTTATCATAATGCATGTTCATAGAAAGTGCTCAATGAATATCAAATAAAAATAACTATCAGTTTATTTCTGTCTAATGTTTTAATAAGTTTTTTAAGACTTACAAACAAGAGGTTTTGTTTTTTAATACCACAGGGTCTTTCATTTATCCCAAGAGCAATGAGAAATGATTGGAATGGTTATATATATATATATATAATTTTATTTATTTGACACAGAAAGACACAGCAAGAGAGGGAACACAAGCTGGGGGAGTGGGAGAGGTAGAAGCAGGCTTCCCATTGAGCAGGGAGCCTGATGTGGGGCTCGATCCCAGGACCCTGGGATCATGACCTGAGCCGAAGGCAGACGTTTAACGACTGAGCCACCCAGATGTCCTGGAATGTTTTAAATAGGGCAGAGAAAAGTGACATGGGTTGGTTGTCTTTTTTTTTTTTTTTAACTGAGGCTGTAACAGAGTATGGAAAACAAAATGGATGTAAGCAAATACAGCAGCTACAAGCTACAGTCCAGGAAAAAGATGATGATAGCCTAGAGTAGGGTGATGGTGGCAGAGATGAAAAGAACATAACATACTCAAAATCTGTTTAAGAAGGAAAGCTGACAGAGCTTGGTGATGGGAAAGGAGAAGATGTCAAAAATGGCTCCTACATTTCTGATTTGTGTGTATGGCAGTGGTGTACTCACCAACTTAGAGGATGTTGGAACATAAGATGAAGGGAGAAGATCACAAAGTACACTTTAGACACAGTGAGTCTGAAATGCCTTTGAACAGTCAAAGAAAGACACTAGGTAGGCAAGTGGACATACATTTTGGTGCTGGAGATAGAAATCTGTGCCAATAACTAAAAGCATGGATTCAGATGAGACTGCCTGAGTACAAGATTTTCTGTAAAGATTCAAGTGGACCAACATCCAAGACGTGAGGAACTACTATATTTAGTGTCCAGGGAAAAGGGTCTGAAACTGCGGAAGTTAATAAATAAGGCTATTAAAATTAAAGACTGTTTAATCGAGAAAGGAACCATCAACAGAAGTCAAGTAAGATGAGTACTGAAAAGTGACCTTTGAACTTAAAGTCACGGATAATCTACCTGTGATCTGAGGGAAATCTATTTATTTGAATTTTGGGAATGGAAGTTAGATTGAAGTGGGTGGAGGGGTGAATAGGAGTAAAGAAATAAAAGAAAGGTATAAATACTTAAGTTTAATGGAAAATATGAGGAAAGGACCAGAATTTGGAATACGTAAAGAAGTCTGTAAACATTGGATTAAGGCAGGGGTGTGTGTGGATGACTGTGTACTAAAGTAAAAATTGTCTATTTTATTTCCAAATTAATTGCATCTCATCTTACATAATAGGTATATCCTTCAAAAGTAAATATGAACATAATTTTGTCGAAGTGTTTTAGTTACAACAAGAAAACGACTAGAAGATAATCTCTTGATGAATTGCTGATTACCGTTTTTTGTTTTTTGTTTGTTTGTTTGTTTTTAGAGAGAAAGCATGCATGCAGGGGGCAGGGGTTAGGGAGAGAAAGAATCTTAAGACCACACACAACCTGAGTGATCTCACAACCCTGAGATCATGACCTGTGCCAAAATCAAAAGTCGGATGCTTATCCAACTGAGCCGCCCAGGTGCTCCAAATTGCTGATTACTTTTGAACAATTATCCACTTACTTCTGTGACTATTTAAGAATTCTGTATTACACTTACTTAGCTTTCCCTTAAATCAGCTACACCCATCCACATTCATGTGCACTAGACATTAGCCTTGCTACATGCTGTAACTTTTTGTCTATCTAAATTGTTACCTGAATTTATTTACTACTAAAGTTGACTCCATTTTATTATTGATTAGTATCATGTTTTTACATTCCAGCTAAGAGTTAATCATATAATATTTTTAAATTAAGAAAAAAAGACTCAGATCCCTTGGAAAATTATAGAAATATAACTGAACTTCTCTGATGAAGATAGTGTAAAGGTACTATTATTAATATCCTTATATTTAATCTTCCTATGCACATTTTCTAAATGGTTTTAATATCAAAACAAAAGGAATACAATTTCTCACCCTAGAAATAGGTATATAATCATGAACAACAACAGGGAAATATGTCCAACCCTTAATAATGAAAAATAATTTAATGACTAAATAAATCAAATCTTATATAAAGAATTTTGAGGACAGGCTTAAAGGAAAGCCACAGATTTGATCTTGGTAAAATATTACCCATCAGTAAAAATTGATATATGGACACAAATTAGTTCTTGCTTATATAAACCTGAAATCCCCTATAACTTCTACTCATTGTCCCCGAGGGCAACAGAATGAGTCTGCTTATTTGTCACCTACTGAATGGATCTCTGAATATTTTAAGGTAGTATTTATATTACTCTATCTCAAGTATTCTTTCTCTATGCTAAATATGACTGCCTTCTTAAAAGAGAGCTTCTAGTCTTCTTTATCTCTTGCTCCTTCGTCTTCTGACATGTTTCAGTGTGCTTTTATTCCCAAAATATGACATTTAAAACTTAAGGTAGTATTCTATTAATTAAAAATCATTAGAACTGATAGAGTCACAGGATACAAAATCAATGCATAAAAATCTGTTGCATTCTTCTACACTAATAATGAAGCAGCAAGAAGTGGAGTTAAGAAAACAATCCCACTAAAAACAATAAAATATCTACAAATAAACTTAACTAAAGAGGTGAAAGACCTATACTTAGAAAACTATAAAACACTGATGAAAAAAATTCAAGAGGACACAAAGAAATGGGAAGATATCCCATGCTCATGAGTTGGAAGAACAAATACTATTAAAATGGCCATACTTCCCAAAGCTATCTACAGATTTAATGTAATTCTTATCAAAACACCAACAGCATTTTTCACAGAACTGGAACAAACAATCCTAACATTTGTATGGAACCACAAAAGACCCTGCATAGCCAAAGCAATCTTGAAAAAGAAGAACAAAACTGGAAGTAACACAATCCCCCATTTCAAGATATACAACAAAGATGTTGTAATCGAAACAGTATGGCACTGGCACAAAAACAGATCTATAGATCAATAGAACAGAAAAGAGAGCCCCCGAAAAACCCACCATTATATAGTCAATATTCAAAAAAGAAGGCAAGAATATGCAATGAGAAAAAGACAGTCCCCTCAACAAACGGTGCTGGGAAAACCGGATAGCTACTTGCCAAAGAATGAAACTGGATCATTTTCTTTCACCATACACAAAAATAAATTCAAAATGGATTAAGAACCTGGATGTGAGACCTGAAACCATAAAAATCCTAGAAGAGAGCATAGGCACTAAGTTTTGTTACATCACCCATAGCAACATTTTTCTAGATATGTCTCCCAAGGCAAAGGAAACAAAAACTAAATAAACTATTGGGACTACATCAAAATAAAAAAAAAACTACACAGTGAAGGAAACAATTAACAAAACTAAAAGACAATGAACTGAACGGGAAAAGATAGTGCAAACAGCATATTTAATAAAGGGTTAGTATCCAAAATATGTAAAGAACTGATACAACTCAAACCCAAAAACCAAATCATCCAATTAAAAAATGGGCAGAAAACATGAACAGACATTTCTCCAAAGAAGACATACAGATGGCAAACAGACACATGGAAAGATGCTCAACATCATTCATCATCAGGAAAATGCAAATCAAAACTACAATGAGATTATCTTCTCACACTTGTCAGGATAGCTAAAAGAGAAAGGACAAGAAACAGTAAGTGTTGGAGAGGATATAGAGAAAAAGAAACACTTCTGTTTGGTGGGAATGTAAACTGGTGCAGCTACTGTGGAAAACAGGATGGAGGCTCCTCAAAAAGTTAAAAATAGAACTACCCTACAATCCAGTAATTGCACTACTGGGTATTTACCCTCAAAATACAAACACACCAATCTAAAGGGATACATACACCCCTATGTTTACTGCAGTACTTACAGTAGCCAGATCATGGAAGCAGCCCAAGTGTGCATCAATAGATGAAGGGATAAAGAAGATGTGCTATATATATCTACAATGGGATATTATTCAGTCATAAAAAATGAAATCTTGCCATTGCAATGACATGGATGGTGCTAGAGGGTATAATGCTAAGTGAAATAAGTCAATCAGAGAAAGACAAATACCTTACGATCTTACTCATATGTGGAATTTAAGAATCAAAACAAATGAGGAAAGGAAAAAGAGAGAAATAAACCAACAAAAACTCTTAATTATAGAGAACAAACTGCTGGTTACCAGAGGGGAGGTAAGTAGGGAGGTGGGTGAAATACTTGATGGGGATTAAAGTGCACTTGTCATGATGAGCACCGAGTAATATACAGAATTGAAGAATCACCATACTGTACACCTCAAACTAACATAGCACTGTATGTTAGCTATACTGGAATTAAAATAAAAAGCTTTTAAAAAACCAAAAAAATAATCATAATCATTTCCATAAATATTTATTAAGCACCTGGTAGGTATATTCTAGACACTAGGGATAGTGAACAAAATGGAGGCCAAATCCCTGTCACTTACATACCACAGGGTATTTTTACATTTTAATTTAGTAGAAAGATTTGCTCATCTTTAGCTCCTTTTCTCATCATTTCTCAAAGTAATTCAATAACAACGTAGGTTTTCTTGAGTTTCCTTTTAATGTATTGCTCCCCATTTTCTGATTTCTCTCTCATTTAGAAATAAAGTAGGGAACAAGGGAAGACTATGGCAGAGGATATAACAACTAGCTCTTACTTTCACTCAAGTTACTTATTTTTGAGAATAAAGTTCACAATTGCTTGTGGGTATAGGCTTAATATGGGGTCAACAAGCAAGTGTTCCACTACCCTCCCCCCAAGAACTTAGACAACAGACAAGAGTATGTTTTGGAAATCAAACTTTGCAGTCAATATTAGTGTATGGAGCAGGCAAATACTTATTTTAAAGTTATGGAAAGAATAAGTCTTGGGATAGCAAACTGTTTTTCTGAGTGAACATATTAATAATTAAAAAACAAACAAATGATGTCAGTCAGAAGAGGAACATGAGTACTGCCAATATGAAAAGCAAAGCAAAGCAAGAACCCTGGATGCTTCCTCAAGCAATACTTTGGGCAGAGAGTGTATTCTAAGGCTGCTACAAATTCACTGTATGGGTATCTTCACAAGTGTATATTATTAAGGAGATAAATACCTCAGTTATTAGAGTTGCAGCAATTACACATTTGAATCTCACGGCTAATTCACTTTGCTGTTCTGAGTGCTTGCTAAGGTCCAAACTAGTATGTTATTCCTGATTATTTTGCAATAAATAATCAGCTAACTCTCTAGGCATTAGCAACTTGAGTTCAAAATACTCTGAGAAACTAAAGAGTTCACCTCTCTAAAAAACTCCAAGGCCAAGTAAGAGCCAACTCAGACCTGGAGCCCTTGAAGACTCATCTTTGTGGTGAGGATTTCACGAGAGATCAACCCTCTATTTTACTATGTGCCTTGAGTTATTTTCATTAGTAAAGACCCAGATCTTCCATATCCAGCCAGACCTTCATTGATAACCATTATCATCCCCATAGTTTTATGTCCCTCTAAGGGAGAACTTTGCTTCCTGGCTCTGTTCAGTTCCTTCAGGCTCCTTCTTCTCCAGGCAAAGTATCTAATGCCCTAAACACTCTTCAACAGGGCTTGCATGCCCAGCAATTTGTCCACAGATTTTGAGTCAACAAAGGCAGGGTAAAGGGCAATATTCTTTACTGTTCCTTTTGCTCTATTCCTAAGCCCTTTCCCTACCTTTAACTTTGTCTCTTTCTTGAGTTGCCTCTCCACTTGTTTCCCTTCTCTTCCCCTGAGCTTCTCTCATCTAGATTCTTCAGGATACAAAAAAAAAAAAAAAAAAAAAAAAAAAAAGAAAAGAAAAAGAAGAAGAAGTAGTAGTAGTAGTAGTTCTTCCCACTATGGATCAAAGAAGACAATTTTCTTCCATTGCCCTAAATATTAGGGCTTCACTATAAGTAGGGTAGAGAAGTATGGTGGAAAATGACCTTCGGAGCATAAATGAAAGATAAGAAGAGAATGCACAAAAAGTAATCAGACTAATGCTTTCATAAAACTGAGGCACAAAAAAATGAAACAGTTGACTCCAGACAAATAAATTAACAAAAACAGATCTTAGTTTCTAAGTAAACTACACTGCTGCTTGCTTAAAGAGTTGTTCATTACTGGACTGTGTTTCCCAGTTGAGTGAAAGATCCTTTGTCTGCCTTGGTCTTCTGTCCCCTTGTACCTAATTTTCCACCCACTTTTACTCTCAAAAGTATCTCACTTGGTCCATTGTATATGCAGTCATGTTCATCATACTTGGAATAGAGTTGTTTATTTCTGGGTTTATTCATTGCTAGTAGTTTGTGTGGTTTTTTGTTTAATCCTGTTTGTTTAGTATGCTGCCTATGCAGGATTGGAACACATCTAATTGTTAGAATTAAAGCGTTCCCCACATTTGATGGATTAGTTTGGCTCATCCTTAATTATTTATCTGGTGTATTCACTAATGACACTGGATAAAACTCTTGTAATTCTGCACTAGTTAAAATTAAAAGTAAACTGTGACACCATTTGAAGTACTGTTGAACTTTAGCTCTCTTTCAGTTAAAAGATTCTAAAAGAACAGATGATCAATTCTGAATTTTAAAAATACACAAATTATTTTCTCTGTTGAGTAATTAATGCATAATTACATAATTACTTTATCACATGGCTCTGATCGAATAATTATATATGGCCTTTATGCAAGCTCTCTGTGCTCTAAGCATTTCACACACATGATTAATTGGCTAGGGAATTTTTTCTTAAAGGGAAGATTATGTACTAAATTATTTTTAACATTAAGTAACTATATATTTATATATGCATTTAACAAATGGTTCATTGCAAAAATGTCCCCGATTCTGCATCCCTCCCTATACCACAAACTTTGCAATATGACTTTGCAGATCTTCGTATCAAGGGGTAGAACTCACACTCTCATTTCTCGAATCTGGGCTGGATTTGTGACCTGCTTTATTTAATAGAGTATGCCAGAAGTAATTTGCCAGATCTAAGGCAAAGCTGCCAGGGAGTTTCCACACCTGTACTTACTTTCTTGGAACTCTGTTCAACCACCAGAAGAACAAGTATAGGCTGGCCTGATGAACTAAGTCATCTCATGTACATTTAGAGAGCCAGATGAATGCCAGACTTATGAAGGAGATCATCCTAGAAAAGCCATTCTCTAGCCAGCCAACCTGGTAGTTAATAAAAAATACATGAGTAAACCCATCTGATACCAACTGAGCCTAACTCAGATCAGCAAAACTACCTAGCTGACTCTTGGATTATGGAATAATAATAAATGCTTATTGTTAGAAGTCATTAGAGTTTACAATCGGTTATTATAAGGAGATGGCTAACTGATATGATACCTCTTAGATACTCTTACTTCAATATACAGAAAACATTTCAAAATAGCATAAACTATATTATTTTCCATTACTAGCTAGACAACTCAATCTCTGAATGTCTAGATGGCACTCAAATTGAAGATGTCTGAAGCCTTTTTTTTTTCAAATGGTGTTCCTATTATGTTTCATCACTTTACTTAAGCTAAGAAAATTTATTATTTTTTCTACATTTGCTAGTTTCCCCCCATTCAATTATTTACCCTAGCCAATGGAGTCTCCATTTAAACATTAATCAAGTATATTCCCAACTCCTCATTCACACATACTGCCATAATATCATCTCTCTCCTGAATTAATTGCCTTGTCTTCAGTCTCTCTCTACGAATCAATTCTACCAGACTTTTTTTTGCCTACAACAGACACCTAATTTTATGCCTTCTTCCATTAAAAATCATTCTGTGTTAAATTTAAATATACCCGGGGCACCTGGATGGCGCAGTCGTTAAGCATCTGCCTTCAGCTCAGGGCGTGATCCCGGTGCTCTGGGATCGAGCCCCACATCAGGCTCCTCCGCTAGGAGCCTGCTTCTTCCTCTCCCACTACCCCTGCTTGTGTGCCCTCTCTTGCTGGCTGTCTCTCTGTGTCAAATAAATAAATAAAATCTTAAAAAAAAATTTAAATATACCCTTTTCGTCAGTAAGTACATATATAATTTTCTGTGTGGTAAAAAACACAAAGTTCCCCAATATAGATAAAATAATATTCACTGCAGTACTATTAGCTTTTATTTTCAGAAGTGTTTACCTGGGTAATGAATTCATGGGCCATTTAAAAAATTCTTTCTGCTTTGGTGCATTGAAGAACAATAGCAACCACGTTAACAGATTATATGACAGGAGTCAAAACTTGATGCTTGTTGCATAGGGGTTGAAGTTCGTAGGGCTTTCCAAATCCAGTATCAAATCTTCTCATTTGCATTCCCATTCTCATCCCAAACATACCATCCCTCCTAAGTTGTCTTTACTCCTTTATTCAAGACGCTTCATCTGTCTCAAATGTCCTTTCTTATTCCTCACTAGGAAAAATTCTGTTCATCCAATGAAACATAACTTAAAAAACACTATCTCGGTGACACCCTCCTTGGTAATGCAGTCAGAAATAATCCCCATCTATGTGCTCCCCTACAGCAAGTTCTTACTAATATTAATATAGTACTTAACTCATTGTAGTTAGTCGTGTAGAGTTTGTCTTCCCTGCTTGACTGTGAGTTCTTTGAAGGCAATGATTATATAATTTTCATGTTTGTATCCTTAGAATCTAATAAAGAGCCTGGCAGTAGATAGAAGTGACTACTTATATGGTAAGAGGAACATATTTTATGTAGAGTGAGTAGGATTTTCCATCACTGATTCCTAGTATATGTCTCTACAGAGTAATTACAATAGGCAATTCACAAGCAAACTATTTTATTTGGAGTTGTTTTCACACCCCATATTATATTTTAGACTGACAGCAGCATTGATGTGGGCATTATTCCTAGTTTATAAATGAAGAAACTTGGAGAGGTAAGGGGAATTGACGAAAGGTACAAAGGTCTTTTATATCTACAGATTGGTATCTTTTTACTTCATTAAAATCTTAGCTTCAAGAAAACAATTTCATCACAATAGAGTATGAGTTACAACCCCCAAAGTAGCCAACTAACTTCAGGGTTCATATATACTGAAAATTTGAAAGTGTGCATGAATACTTTTAAGGTGTCATTTTTGCAGCATACGTTATTAAACTATTTTTTCCCACATACAGGCCCATTGTAATTCTAGTGTCTTGCTAGCCTAAAAAGAAGTCCCTGCTTGTAAAAAACAACAAAAAAGTGACGTAACAATGACAATTTCAAATTATTTCGTATTTTTCGAAACATGAAATAAGTAAAAAAAAAAACTTTGATTTTAAATATAATTCTCATAACAACAATAAAACTTCAGGTTGAATTTGTTTGAAAGAACTTCTTCAGAAGTTTTATGAATGACCTTCTTTACTGCATGGCTATAATCCTCATTTCCTTAAAAGAATTTCATTTTTTCTTACTGCACCATGTGCATGTTTTCGGTCTTGAAGTTCAGTTTTCTTTGCCAAGTTAGGCACTGAAATGCATAAGGCAGGGATGTGTCTCCTCTGCTGATTCTGTGATACCAGCACATACTTTCCAGGCAATGAAAAGAAAATAACTATAATGCTAATAATAGGTACCAATAAAAGCAAAAATGATATTGACAGTAAATTGGCAATAAGCAAACCATATAACCTTCAGTACATCAAAGACACCTCCTGGTATGGAGAAATGATGATTTCATTGATTTTGGCTTCATTGCTTATTTATTTGTTTGGGGGTCTCTGACATTCTAATCTAGAACTCTTGCGGGACAGGCACACTCTTACAGGATACTGTAGCTAAAACTCAAAACAAATTTAAACAAAGTATACAATGCTGCACTTAATAAAGTACAAATCAGTAGTTGAAACTAACTCCTAACTTGAGAAAGGAGTCACACATACAGGACAATTAGGCAATCTGTTCATGGGGGGGGGGGGGGTCCACTGATGGAGCAGTTTTGGAGCCGTTACATAAAACATACTTTTCAACCACATGGTTATCTGCCGCTTATTTGAAAAGAGTGTATTCGCAGCATAGAAGATACATTTGGAGATTATATTTTGAAAGGGTAATCAATTTTGTCTCTATGAAAGAGTGATCTCAGTTGTGAATGGACAATCTGCACAGTTGTGAGCGACTTGAATTTCAGACTGATAGAATTACCTACTTAAAATCTCCCTGATGGAAACCCACTGGACTAGCCTTTCTCTCTTAACATGAAATTTTTAATGAAGTTCTTTGCCTAACACCTTACTTAATTAATTACCTTCCACTCTCAATGAAGAGAGAAAATATTAGGAAAAAGGTAGAAGTTTCTCATGATACCCAGGTTTTTTTCTATGTTCAAGTCAAAATTGAAAATGTCACAAAAAAGCAACTTGAGGCTTTTTTCCCTTAAGTTCCATGTAAATGAGACCAGATATGACATTTTTTTTCTCCCAAAGTGACAGAATTCTGGGTGACTGTCTCAGTTATAGTTCTTTGGATGTAAGTAATAGAAACTGATTATAAGTTATTCAAACAAGAAAAATGGATCCCAACCAGTTCACAGAATCAAAGCAGAGCTGAAAACCCAGGCTTGTTGGAAGAATGAATGTGATTTACCTCGTGTGGGTTTTCTGTTCACCCTGCTAATATTGGTGGTGTTGGGTACTGGGATTTTTACTGTCTGGGGTGGGGAGTCAGGACTTGTAACAGAACAAAGAGAAAAGGGATTTTAGGTAGACTAAAACAACGTATTCCACTGAGGTAGTAAGTTAATCATCTACCAAAATTATTCTCTTATGATTATCCTTCCACATATTTTCTATCCTCCTTTACTCTTTATATTTAGCTCTCATAATGAGAAAGGAAGTGAACTCTTAGCAAAGTGAAAGGTATTGTTACATGAACCATGATTTTTCATCATTTAAAAGCAAGGGGAAATCTGTGATGACCACAAGGAAATATTTCATAGGACCTTAAGGGGGTTTGAGTAAAGAGAAGCAAGGTAAATCCAGTCATAATACTGATAATGTAAGATTTCCTCTTGGCATGTTGCAGAGTGAAAAACACTGCCCATGGAATTAGTACAATGGATTCAAGTTCCAAACTTTATATCTCATCTTATATAAATGTGGGCAAGTCAATTAATCTGTCATTTTATTCATGTGGTAACAGGAGAAACAGTGACCCACCCAATTGCATTTTTGTGAGAAGAGATAAATATTTTTTATATGAAATAATTTTTGAAACACAAAGACTTACATGAGTAGGAGTTATAAAGTTTAGTCTAAGTCAACATTTGTTTATTTTCTGTCTCTTTTTCAAATTACTCACATTCTAAAGTTTGGAATTTGAGTTCTTGATAATGCTTCCTAAATCACTCAAATAACATCACAACCACACTCTTAGATAATTTCTACACTAGAAGGTTCAGAAGGGCAGTGATGACTGCTGACTTATTTATAGCGTTAGCTCTACGTCCTTCAGAGCCCAGCATTTTGAAGGTGCTAAATAAATATTTCTTGATTGAATGAAATCCATTTAGTGCTTGAGATTTAGTGCTCAAGAAATCCATTCTTATCCTGAAGTTTAGAGCACTAAATATATGGGTTCAAGAAATTTCTGTTTTAGGGAAGTTCAACAAACTTGTAACAAATTTTACTATGTGCGATTTATTTTGAATGTAATGCAGTGATAATGGAAGGGGTTTGGCTTTGAAATTAAAAAGTGTTCCATAAGTCATCAATTATTTTTCTGTGTTCTGGAGCAGCAGCACCAATTCACTTTTATGCACCGTTCGTATAAAGAAATAACTAGGGTGGTACGTTTAGTTACACAAAAGTAAAGCAAGTACTTCCTTCGCCTATTTCTTCCCGTGTTTTATGTGGCAATGTAAGTTGGGTATGCATCTAGCCAGTGTCTTAGCTGGTGCTGCTGTAACACGTCACCATAGCACAGGCTCATAGTCCTGGAGCCAGGGAAGTCCAAATTCAAGGTGCCAGCAGATTCAGCATCTGGTGATGACTATGTTCTTGCATTCTCCATGGTGGAGAGCAGAGCTAAAGAGGCAAGCTCTCGTTTTTCTTTTAGAAGGGCATAAATCCCATTTTGAGGGCTCCACCTTTTTGACCTAAATACCTCCCAAAGGCCCCACCTCGTAATCATCATCACGCTGAGGGTTAGAATTTCAACAAATGAAATTTGGTGGTTGGGGAGGGACATAAACATTCAGTCCATGCTAGCATGACTATACTACAGCAGAATTACAAAATCAGTTTCCTAAGTAAGGATCTAAATGTAAATGCTCATGAAAATATGGCTTTGTTGTTGTTGTTGTTTTTAACCAAATGTCATCATAGGTAATCTGGCAATCCAGAGGACTGATATTCTCTTTACCTTATGATGGAAGTAATATCGTGAACAGGATTCAAATTGTATTGTCATGTCTCTGCTCAGACTGTTGACACCCTCTCCCCTGTATGTTATTTAGAGTTAAACAATCCAAACCACTTTGGGAGTGTACTGGCAACTATTCTGATTGCCTTTGCGGCACCATGTAAGTTGAACGTGTCTTGTGTGTCATGGTGAACAGTTTTCTTTCAGGGCATCATCTGGAGCAGGCAATGAGGGAGGACTTCATTAAACAAAGGATGAAAAAGAACTCTTTTTGGGATAAATTGGGTAGAGTTTTCAAATAGGGTTAAGTTCCAAAGCTCTTCTGTCAGTGAAAAGGGAGCTGGCCCCTACTAGAGGAAGCAGACTGGGGAGAAGGGAGAAAACCAACTGTAGAGAAGTCCCTTGGTCTGTGGACCTAGAAATCATATCTTACTTTTTAAAAATGTATTTACCTTTGTTCATAAACATAAATAAATGTAATTACCTTTGTGTGTAAATTTTATATTTCTGTGCATGGGAGAATTGTATCTAGAACAAAACCAAAATGTATGTGCAAAGCAGCACCAAATCTACAGAAATCCATCACATGATGTCAAGTGGTAGCCTTAGAAATCGAAAGCAGATACCTAGAGAGGGAAATCTGGGGCTGAGGTAACCAGCCACAACTGTCATGAATTTCTGGAACCAAAATCCATTCGCTGGGTACCTCCAGAAGTAGGAAGGGAGAAGATCCATGCAAGTTTAGACTCATACTTTCATGTACAAGGTATCAGCTGAGACTATGGTCACCTGGCTGTTACAATGTAGGCTGACCCTTGATGGCTGCATAATAAGGGCTAAATAACCATTTCACTCTTCCTTTTCCCTCTCCCCTTCTACATCTACTACATACACTCCTTGAGCCCAACAGGTACAGACCATTTAAGGCTCTATTACTACAGACACTCATTATTTATGTCTATATTCAAGCACAGAACTAAATAAACATCTTTAAAAAATAAATCTGTCAAGCTTCTGCAATGGCCTGAGGTAAAAGAGCTGACACTGTATTTAAATGTGGAAAGCTGTCACGTGATTTTAGAGTAAAATAAGAGCTGTTTCTGTGTTCAAACTATTTGTACCACCTTTTAAAAAATATATATATTTTATTGTGGAAAGAGTACTTACTTAACATGAGAGCTACCTTCTTAACAACAGTATTGTAGACAATAGGTACAGTGTTGTAAAGTGGATGTCTAGAGTTTATTCATCTAGCTTGACTGGAATGCTATGCCTACTGATCATTAGTTTCTCATTTCTCCTTCTCACTAGCCTCTGGAAACCACCATTCTACTCTGATTCTATGAATTTGACTATTTTAAATACCTCATATAAGTGAAATTATGCAGTACGTGTCTTTCTGTGACTTAACTTCACTAACAAAATAAAATGTCCTCAAGATTCACCCATGTTGTAGCATGTTGCAGAATTTCCTTCTTTTTAAAGGCTGAATAATATTCCATTGTAATTATATACCACACTTTCTTTATTCATCTGTCAATGGACATTTAGGTCATTTCCACATATTGGCTATATGCAATGAAATGTGGGGGTGCTATTATCTTTTTGAGATCTCAATTTCAATTCTTTAGGATAAACATGAAGTGGGATTGATGGGTAAAATGATAGTGCTATTTCTAATTTTTTGAGGAAGTGCCTTACTGTTTTCCATAGCAATTATACCATTTTGCATTTCCACCTATCAATTCTTAAAACAACTGGGCTCTGGAACATACCTGTGTGCTCTTTCCCAACTATTTCTCCATTTATAAAATTTTAATTCCTATTATTTTTGTATACACAAAAACTTAAAACTGAAGGAAAAAAACCCTATATATTTCTATATCTGTTTATTTAACTTGGAAATAGCTGGTTTGTTTTTTTAAAGGAAACAGCTCTTTTGAAGATACTGTTTCATGGCTGAGAAAATATATCTTTTTCCTTTCTTTTTTTTTTTTTTTTAAGAGATTCTATATCAAAAACAAACTTAGTCCTCATACATTTGAGTTTGGTTTGGAAATATTCAGCTACTCTTTATAAGAAGCCAGATTCAGAAAGATTCCCTCCTACCCCCTTATAATTACTAAAAAGGATTTTGCAGGGAATTGAACATCTTCATAGAATGTAGTGAAGATCAGGTAGAAACCCTGACAATGCAAATTACTGTACTTGTTAGGACTTTTTTTTTTAATTTAAATTCAATTTAGTTAGCATGGAGCATATTATCAGTTTCAGAGGTAGAATCCAATGATTCATCAGTTGCATATAACACCCAGTGCTCATAATCAATGCTCTCCCTAATGCCCCTCACCCCATTACCCCATCCCCCCACCTATCTCTGATGCAGCAACCCTCCATTTGTTTCCTAGTGTTAAAGAGTCTCTTATGCTTTTCAAGTGATGAAGAACTTAGCTGTATTACATATAAATTTCTTACCAAGGCTTATTCTCATGTCCCTTCTCTATCTTTGCCGTGATTATAAACTCTTGTTTGTAATAACTCCAGGAAGACTAATGATATAGCTCGTTATCAAGTGTATACAAAATGCAACAATTCTTGATTTTTCTTTTCAAAAAATTAAAAGGGTAAGATGGAATTGTGAATGGAAAGACCTTGGTAAAGAGATTCTCCATGCTCTAGAGCAGGAAGTCATGTTGGGTAGATCACTTTCCCTTTGTGCATTTGTTTCTCTGCCTATTAATTGGTGGAAAGATAAGGTGTCACTTGGTTAAGTGCTATGGGGTCCAAACATAATGTAAATGAGCAAAGAGAGCCACTGTAACACAATGGCAGTGGGGGCATCTGTAGAGAACCAGGAAGTAGATGTCATTTTAAACAAGGCCAGCTGCTAGCTAGCGGCAAATTATCAGAGAAAAGCAAGCCCAGTATCACAACTTGGCGAAATTGCTGAAAGAAATAGAAAAAGTCTGGTTTTTAGGTAAAATATCCTAGCTTTTAAATGTTAAGAACTCAGTTTTTTGCACACTATCTACCACAACACAACAAATTCAGCACTATGTTTTTGGCTTATAAGCTGCCAGTTGGCAACCTATGAGCAAGAGAATCTCCAGTTATGGTGTTAATATGCCTTAACTGGAAGTGTACTGAGCATTTAACATCTCTTTTATTCAGAATCATGCAAGGACGTCTAAGGACTTTAAAGATATAATTATGCTAGAAACTGGAAAACCCAGTTCATTAATGCCAAACACTGGTTGATAAAGTACCAGTGACATTTTTTATGAATTTAACTGGTTGTATACTTGGTACTAAAAGTCACTACTATTTTCATGATTCTTTTAATATCCCTTTTTTTCTTTTTTAAAAATTTAAATTCATTTAGCCAACATACAGTACATCATTAGTTTCATATGTAGAATTCAATAATTCATCAGTTGCATATAACACTCACTGGTCATCACATCACGTGCCCCCCTTAATGCCCATCTCTTAATATTCTTTATGCCATGTGTGATTACAAGCATGTAAGTATCAGTGCAATTTGAAATATACTAGGTAAGTTGAACATGCTACATATTGTTCCATGTTCCATATTTTCCTTTCAGATTAAAAGCTCCTGAAAAAATTCATTATTACCCAAAGCAATCTCCTATATTATACTCAGTGACAAGTACAGAACTCACTGCACCTGCTAATAATGGTAGCCTCTACCAGAGTCTTTGCCTACAGTCTCTTCATCAGAAAAAAAACCAAAACCAAACAAAAAAACAACAGCTTTTTGATCTAATTATCATCATTTCCATTGATTATGGTGTTTTTCAGAGAATTAGACTAAAACATAGTGTTGCTTATATGACGAGATCAAATAATGAAAAAGGCAAACACACAAAGAGTGTTTGATCTCAATGACAGACTAAACCTTCCAAATTGCTAATCATTAAGACATCATATTGGGAAAGGTTTTATGTGGCACAGATATAAAGCTTTAGGATGGAATTTGGATGAAAAAACAGCCTTCTCTCTTTTACTTTTTTAAATGACTAATTTGCTTCAGAAAGCAGTCAATAAAGTATATCCCTATACTTGGATTCCTTTTGAATTTCTAGAAAGATTAGCTCTGGGAAGTGGGACTATAGGTGATCTTTTGTGTTAGTCACGGTGTCCACACCAAAGAGAAGCTAATTCATCTGATAAAATTTAAAACTGATAAAACACACACCCAAACCATTTCTTAGCTAGCTTCTTCTGCAGAAACCACTCTCCACTCTGAAATCATTTTTATCCTTGGTATTAACATTTTCACAAGGATATGTGTTAATTTTTAGACTCTGTTTCCCCTGCTCAGCACTTAACTGAAATATCAATTTGAAACTGTGAGATTTGGTTTTTCTTTTATTACTGGATTTCTTTTCAATGTTTTTCTATTCTTTTTCTGAAAATATATTTCATATTGATGTTATATATGCTAGATAAGATTTTCCAGTTCTCTTAATTTCACTTTCAAATTGTCCTAATTTTTGTCTTTGTCTTTATTTTCCTCTCTTTTAAATTTTCCACAACTACTGTACTAACTTACCTAACATACTTCTTCCTCAAAACTTCCCTTTCAAAACAAACACACACAAGCACATATATGCACACACAGAAAGAGAGGGGACAGGGAGGGATTCTTATTCTTTTTTTTTTTTTTCCTAACCTGGGCAGTAACATTTTGGGAAGCTTATATTTTGTTCTTGTTTCAGAATACCTTTTCATTCTAGTAGTTTCTTCTTTTGGGGGGGAATATGCTATCTTCTCTAGTCTTTATGAGAAGGCTAATTTGGAATTAAAATGTATTTCTGTATTTTCATTTCACAAAATTCTTTGTAGTTTATAGCTCCACGTGTTCTGAAATATGACAGGGCTTTATAATCACTACCCCAATCATGATACAGAACAGTTTCATCATCCCCACAAAAATTCCCTTTTGCAGTCTTTCCATACCCCCAATTCCTGGCAGTCATGGATAAATTCTCCAACCCTATAGTTTGCCTCTTTCACAATATAAGTGGAATAAAAAGTTTTCTCTTTTACCAAAAACATGTTTGATCTTCCCAAGATCAATTGTTCTGGTTTTTTTTTTTTTTTTTTTTTTTTTTTTTTTTTTGGCTATTAGCTTACATAAATGCCTGACAGTCCTTAACTGCTATTTATATTTATAAATGAAGAGACATTTTATTAATAAAAGTCACTGGCATAAACCTTTCTACCCGAAGTAGGTCCTTTTTTTTTTTACTGACCTTCCCCAGAAGAGAGATTAACAGGTCCATGTGAAACAGGAGGGAATACTGACCGCCATGTTTTTTTGGGGAGTGGAATGGGGGCTCACACATGGGGTATAGAGAGTCGGGTGATCCTTTTACTCATTCAAATGCCAAAATAAAGACTTTTTGGTGGTATCAAAATTTACACTAAAATCTTGGCTTTTCCTGCCAGATTATTTTATTTCTTTATAGAGCAATGTTTTATTTCCTTTTAAGTAGAAGTAAAAGGCACTGCTTTCTCCTCCCTCCCTCCTGATCTGTATGTGTGTGTACGTTGAAAGGGTTAATGCCAAGGAAGATGAAGACATGTTAGGTATACTAGCCCAGTGGTTGTAGAGAATGCCCACCCATTCAAGCTTGAGGTCTCTTCGCAGCTATGCTGGAAAAGGACATCTCCCAGTTTAGCAACAATTTTTTCTCTAGTTTTTTAAACAACATGAACCAACTGGTTTCTGTTCTCAAAAATTATAATTTCTGAAACACTCTTGACCCTGCTTCTGTCCTCAGTGCTATTATGAATACATACTCATCGTCCCTTCATGAGAAGTGAGAAGAGGCAAAATTGTGTGCATTCTCAGCCATCCAGAACCAGTACCCAAAAAGTACTATCATTGTAGGAATGCCTGATCTCATGCAAGAACGTGTGACCCTACACTATGAGTTACAGAATAGTCTTCATTACTTGCCACAGTACTATGGATCTCCTTTACTGTTTGTCACATATGCTCAGAGTCTAGATTCAGCTAATTTTTTTTCTATTTAATAGTAACCTCTTGAAAGCTGAATTATCTTTGGACTCAAAGTGTTTGTCTGTGGGTGGGTGGTATCAAATGAAGAAATGTAGATGCTTTAATAGATAGTTGAGCATGTCTGGTGTAGGGAGCCTTCCATATACCTCTCAAGTACCATGGAAAAATGTTCTACTCTGCCGTCTGGTTTGTTGTAATAGAGAACAGTAAAGGGGGCAAATATTACTGGGAGGAAAAATGCTAGGTTCTTGACATGCATTTTAGTACTTGTTTTTCCTTATATATCTTCTTCAAAATAACTGACATCCTATAAAGAAACTGAGCCTTAGGAAATATTCATCAAATCACTCAGCTCATAAGGAGCAGAGCTACCAGTCCAACATATTTCCTTTGGTTCCTAAGACCAGACTCAACAAAAGGATCAACTGTAGCCAGCTGAGGAAGGCTTACTTGGAGACAGGACTTTGACCCACATAGCAAAACAAAGGCGATTTAGCAGGGTGCTGTGAAAATTATGTATTTTGATTCCTCATCCCTTCTTTCTCCTTTCTTTCTTACCAAGACTGATGCTTCTTTTTTTTAATAATTTTTTATTATGTTATGTTAGTCACCATACAGTATATCCTTAGTTTTTGATGCAATGTTCCATGATTCATTATTTGCGTATAACACCCAGTGCACCATGCAATATGTGCCCTCTTTAATACCCATCACCGGCCTATCCCAGTCCCCTACCCCCTTCTCCCCGGAAGCCCTCAGTTTGTGTCCAAGTCCATAGACTGATGCTTCTTAAGAGCTTAATAGAGGTGTTACTTATTACCATAAAACCCAACCATTGTTAAGTGTACAATTTATAGTAAATTTATAATTGTACAACCATTCTGACAATCCAATTTTAGAGAATTTCCACCACTCCAAAGAATTCCCTCATGCCTATGTGAAATGATGTTTTGTCTCTATAAATTTGCCTTTTTCTGGATTTTTAAAAAATAAATCATATAATACATAGTATTTTGTACGTATTCTTTCACTTATCACAATGTTTTCAAGGTTCATGCCTTCTGTGGCACACGTAAATGGTTCATCCCTTCTTATCACCAAAAAAGTAACCCATTTTATGTGGTTTCACATTTTGTTTATCCATTCACCAGTTCATGATTTATTTGGAGTGTATATTGATTTTATACTCTGCAACTTTACTGAATTCATTTATTAGTTCTGAAAGTTTTTTGGGGAGTATTTAAAAATTTTCTATATATAAAATCATCTCATCCACAGGTAGTAACAGTTTTATTTTTTCCTTTTCAATTTGGATGCCTTTTTTAATAATAATTTTTTATTATGTTATGTTAGTCACCATACAGTACATCCCTAGTTTTTGATGTAAAGTTCCATGATTCATTACTCGTGTATAATACCCAGTGCACCATGCAATACGTGCCCTCCTTAATACCCATCACTGGCCTATCCCGATCTCCCACCCCCCTCCCCTCTAAAGCCCTCAGTTTTTTCCCCAGAGTCCATAGTCTTTCATGGTTCATTCCCCCCTTCTTTTAACCCCCCCTTCCTTCTTCCCTTTCTTCTACCCATCTTCCTACTTCTTATGTCTTTTTCTCATTTAAGTGCTCTGTCTAGGACTTAACAATACTATTTTGAACAAAAGTGGCAACAGCAGACACCAGTGTCTTGTTCTTGATCTTAGAGAAAGAGATTTCAACTTTTTACTGTTGAGTGAGCTTCTCCTTTATGGCCTTTATTATGTGGGGGTACATTCCTTCTATACCCACTTTATTGAGAGTTTTTACCATAAATGGAGTTCGAATTTTGTCAAATGCCTTTTCTGTCTCTATTGAGATGATCATATGATTTTTATCCTTCATTTTGTTAATGTGATATATCCTACTGATAGAGCTGTAGAAGTGAAAACATCCATGCATCCCCAGGAATAAATCCCATTTGATCATGGCATATGATCCTTTAATGAATTGTTGAATTCAATTTGCTAATATTTTGTTGAGGATTTTTTTTTTCATCTGTGTTCATCAGGGATAGTGGCTTGTAATTTTCTTTTTTGTGTAGTGTCCTTGTCTGATTTTGGTATGAGGGTACTGCTGGCTGCATAAAAGGAGTTTGGAGCATTAAATTTTTAAATTTTTTTGGAAGAGTTTGAGAAAAATAGTATAAAACCTTCTTTGAATGTGTGGTAGAATTTGCCAGTGAAGTATCTGGTCCTGAACTGCAATTTGTTGAGGGGTTTTTGATTACTAATCCCTAGCACTCAGGTGTAATTATTCCCTAACCGCAATCAATCTATTCAGATTTTCTATTTCTTCATGACTCAATCTTGGAAGATTGTATTTTTCTAAGAATTAATCCACTGCTTCTACATTGTCCCATTTGTTGGCATATAATTGTTCATTACTAGCCTCTAATGATCCTTTTTATTTCTGTGGTATTATTTGTAACTTCTCATCTTTAATTTCTGATTTTATTTATGGTCCTACCCTGTTTTAGTCTTACTGAGTCTAGCTAGGGGTTTTCAGTTTTACCTTTTCAAAGAACCAGCTCTTAATTTCATTGATCTTTCCTATTGTCTTTTTAGTCTCTATTTCATTTATCTCTGCTCTGATTTTTATTATTTCCTTCTAACTTTGGGCTTTGTTTGGTCTCCTTTTACTAGTTCATTTGGGTGTGAAGTGAAATTGGTTATTTGAAATATTTGTTTCTTAAGATAAGCCTGTATTGTCATGAACCTCCTTCTTAAAGTACTTCTCCTGTGCCCCATAGATTTCAGTACTTTCTATTTTCATTTGTCTCAAGGCATTTTTTATTTCTCCTTTGATTTCTTCATTGACCCACCGGCTGTTTAGTATCATGTTGTTTAATCTCCACATATTTGTAAATTTTTGGTCATCTTCTTTTAGTTGATTTCTACTTTCATACCCTTGTGGTCAAAAAGATGCTTGATATGATTTCAAATGATGGACTCCTTTAGCTTTTCCTTATCTGGAAAACTCTATTTCTCCTTCAATTCTGAATAATATTCACAGGTGAACTATTCTTGGTTGGAAATTTCTTTTCTTTTCACAACATTAAATATGGCATGTCATGCCTTTCTGGCCTGCAAAGTTTCTGCTGAAAAATCTGCTGGTAGCCTTATGGGGTTTTCCCTTGTATGTAACACATTGCTTTTCTGTTGCTGCTTTTAAAGTGCTCTCTTTAACCTTCTTTTAAAAAAAATATATTTGGGGGGGGAGAAACAGACTCCCCACTGAGGAGGGAGCCCAATGTGGGGCTCAATACCAGGACCCTGGGACCATGACCTTGGCCAAAGGCAGACGCTTAACTGACTGAGCTACTCAGGCACCCCAATGTTCTTCCTAACTTTCAACATTTTAATTATAATGTTTTTGGTGTGGATATTTTTGGGTTCATTTTAATTCAAACTCTGGGGGTATTCTAGGCCTGGACATCTATTTCCTCCACCAGGTTAGGAAAGTTTTCAGCCATTATTTCTTCAAATAAGTTTCCTGTCCCTTTCTTTCTCTCTTCCTCTGGGACCTGTATGTTATCTACTGGATGCTGTCCTTTAGGTTCTTTAAGCTATCTTCACTTTTTTCCCCACTTCATTTTTCTTTTTGCTGTTGTGTTTGGATGAGTCCCACTGTTCTGAAGTCACCAATCCTTTCTTCTGCTTCATCTGGGCTACTGCTGAATACCTCCAGTGCATTTTCTTGGTTTAGTTATTATAAACTTCAGATATGTGACTTCTGTTTGGTATTTTCTCATCTTTTCCATCTCTTTGTTAAAGTTCTCGGGGTGTCCATCCTTCTTCTCTTGAGTTAGGTGAGCATCTTTATGATCATTACTTTGAACTCTGTATCAGGTGATTATTTATCTTCATTTCATGAAGGTTTACTCCTGGATTTTTATCTTGTTCTTTAGTTTGAAATATGTTCCTCTGTTTCCTCATGCTTACTTGACTCTGAGTTTTTCCCCATGTATTAGGTGAATCAGCTACCTCTCCCAGTTTTGAAAGAGTGGCCTTGTGCAGAAGATGACTCTTATCATTCAAACTAGTTATTGTTTGTCTCTTGAACTTTGTGGTTGTCTAAGCTGTCTGATTTATTCTTGAAAGGTCCTAGTTGTTTAGGGTGTAACAAGACCTGCCAGTGTTCCAAAGGGAGGGATTTCAGTCAGCACCTAGTTTCACTCTCACTGAAAGCCAGACCCTCAAGCATCAGGTTTTAAAGTGTGCCCACATATACAGTCCTGTGGGACTGCAATCATAAATCCTACTGGCCTCCACACCAGGTAATCTGGAGGTATCTCCTGATGGTTGTTGCAAAATCAGGGCTCCAGACAAGTGCATATGCTCCCTTCTTAGAGATATCAGTGAACTATAGGAAGGCCTAGGGAGAGTGCATCAATGGTAACCCCCAGCCTACATTCCTCAGATCACCTTGGAAGCCTCCAGATGTTAACCTGTAGGCTGTCTCTCAGGCTGAGGCTCCAGGACAAGTAAATAGGACGTTTTCACTGGAAAACTAGGGGTTTGTTTCAGTCTGTTGTCTTTGTCATGCATGGGTGTGGCAGCCTGCCAAGAGCTGTGTCTCCAATTGTTTTAGCCCTGGTTACCAGAGCCAGCCACTCAAGGGACTCATGGACTATGCAGAGCCACAGCAGAGCACAGGGGTAGGGCACCACCACTGGTGTTAGTAAGGTAAAAAGAGGGCAAAATTATGCATGCGTGGTACACAGCACAAAAAGGGTACCTGCCAGTGTCCCCATCCCCAGAGAAAATCCCAACAGATCCCTACTCCTCCTGCAGACACTAAGATTAGCAAATGAATCTCCTTCACATATGGTCTAGGCACTTTCTCAACTGCTGCTTTTATACTGGGTTTCAGAGTGAGTCTAAGTGTGAGCCGTTTCCGGGTGAAATCTCAGTTCCCTAAAGCCCTCTGAGTTTCCTGGACAGAAACCCCACTGTTTTTCAAAGCCAGCCATCTTAGGGGCTTGTCTTCCTAGTTCAGGTCCAAAGGGTTGGCTATCTGATGTGAAGCATGAACCCCCTGCTCCTCAGGGAGAAGTTCTATGTTTGTGAGATCCCTCCTAATTAATGGTTGCCACACTGGGAGTAGGGTTTTTAAACAAGACCACATCTCTGCCTCTCCTATCAGTTCTGATGTGGACCTTCTATCCTCTGTTGTGGAAGAGCTGTTCAGTTAGTTTCCAGGTCTTTTACAAAGGAAACTGTTCCACATGTAGCTGTTGACTTGGTGAGTCTGTGAGAGGAAGTGAGTTCAGGATCTTCCTATGTCATCATCTTGAACCACCTATAAGTCTGTGTCCTATGATACTTTTGCATTTAGTATATACCTCTATTTTAACCCCATCTCATGGTATTGTGTGTATGTATGTGTGTGTGTATGTGTGTGTATATATATGTATATATTTAATTCCTCACTGGAAAGTGAACTCCTAATAACATCTATCTATAAAGTCTATGAATCAATATACTTTTGTGGAAAAAAAATAGCTCTTTATGTGGATATCTCATGGTGAAAGAGTTACCTAAACAGCAATAAATATGTAAAAATTTTAGCTATCTGAACTGAACTCTTTTAGTATTTATGAACACCAAGAATGATAAAAAGGAACTGCAGTAGTAGTACACATTCAAATGTTCCTAGAATGAGTATGTTTCCACTTCACAGTTTGTATTTGAACCCCCTCTCTCTTGATTGCTCCACCCTGGTGAGGGTTTGCAGACTACAACTGCTAGCTGTACACTCCTGGGTCAAAGACTGAAGAGTAACTTCTCAGTTGTGCTTCTTTTAAGATTTTTCTCTTAGTCACACACACATTTAAAAAATATGTCCAATTCTGCAGGGGATATTATAAAATTGTAAATGATGTGTGAGTTAAAAAAATCCTTGTCTAAAAACCAATACACATAGAGTGCAGACGTCCTTGAACTGCTCTTTGTAACACTAAGCTCTGAGAACTATTTCCTCTAAATAATGGACCACATTAACTTTTTAAAAAGGAAAGCCGAGAGAGAGAGAGAGAGAGAGAAAGAGAGAGAGAGAGAAACTCTATAGTTTCCTTAGGAGTTAGTTTTGGTTATCCTCTAGAGAAGAACTATATAACTGTCTCAATGGAAATATCATGTATCAGGTATACTAGTCAATATTTCAAGCCGAATATTGGATGGAGAGATCAATTTCTATTACTTTTAATCTATTCAAATACTAGGGAGTGTATTATTCCATGAAACTTTAAGTTTAGTGGCAGACTGAAACAACACTACACCTGCCCTACATATGGCAGCAACTTTTATATATGAACTCCTCCTCTTTGGTGTGAACGCACAGACACACACACACACACACACACACACTCTTCACCATTATTGCCATAATTTGTAATTACATGCATAATCTATAAATGTATTACTTCAGAGGTAATGTGTCTGCATGTATGTAATCTAAGAAAGCAGTAAATCAGTTTGTAATAAATTCAGTGTGTAAGGGACAGAAGTAATATGCACACTATATTTTGATTTTTAGGACTAATGTTTACAAAGCAGTTTCTTAATATCAAGGTTCTCAATCCCTCCCCCCCATGAGATTCCCTGTTAAGAAAGAAGTTAACATTCTGGACACATTCCCATGGTATATACAGATTTTTAAATCATTGTGGTACTGATACCAAAGGCAAATATGAGGCAGATAATGTAAATTTCCTACTAACTGTCTAACACTTTTCCAGTAACTGAGGGCTCATCTATGTGTCATACCACATGGTTTATTTACCAAGTAGTGACCTGAGGCCCAGGATTAGAGAAAATGCCAGCCTAGTCCACTGTAGCAAATGAGAACCTCAGAGGTATTCCAATTCAACTCCTTTAAAGCTCCATTTTACTCCCTAAATCTTGCCCCAGAAAGAATTTGTAACAGGTCTCAGACATTACTGATAAGGACTTGTAAGTGGAAAATTCTTTTCTCCTATTCAGCAAGTTGGAATGAAGAGTTTCTAAGAGTTCTATGAGTTCAGGTTAATGTTTCTTACTACAGCAACTTGGAATTCAAAATTCATCTATCTACAGAAACCTAGTGGGTGATACTTCATGATATAGTATTGACAAAAGTATAATTGAAGTATGATATTGATTAAATAGTAATATTCTGTACTTGAATGTCTATCCATCAATTATTTTTTTTTCTAAGAGAAATATAAAGGCAAAGTACAATCCAGTAACATGAAAATGGACTTTTGTAATGCAATAAAGTTTTAGAAAGCAGATGTCCTCTAATGGAAGTCCCATAGGAAAATGATTCTCTTACTTTACACTAAATCTTCATATATTTCAGACTACTACTCAAGATTTCTAAAAGGATTTGAATCATATTTTTTAAAAGAAGTTTGAAGCATCTCAGACAAATAAGAGAGGTAAGAAGCTAACAGAATAAAAATCTTAGAATTTTAAGTTAAAAGCATGTGATCTCCGAAGTCAAACAATAATAGTTGCTAAATTGTGCTCTTCCATCTATTAGCTGGGTGAACTCAGATACTTTACTAATTTTTTCTGTTGTTTCATCTAAAATGAATGTAATAATACTGATATGAAAAGTCATAACTAAGGGAGATGCTGGACAGTTCAGCACACTGCCATGCATAGAGTGATCACATTAAACTTTAATTCCCTACGTCTCACTTTCCCCATGGGTTTTTTGAGAATATCTCTTACCTTCTGCAATTTTGAGGGTCAGTTTTATGATGCAGTGACTTTTATTTAGAGAATATTATTGCTGAGTTGTGTTATTTATTAAGCATCCTTTATCTATGAGGAGGAAGACTAATACCTGTTTTTCCCTGTTAAGCCATTTGGCTCACCTACAGAAAGCTGACAAAAAAAGCATCAGAGACTTTGACTGATGGCCCAGAAAAACAGATTATTGGTTGTAATAAATTCATCCATCTGATATTCTCAGTGACTTACTAGTTATTAGCAGCTCATGCAGGCATTGTTTTTAAATAGGTAGTAGTTCAGTTTGTGTCACCACCAGTAATATAAGAGCAGATCATTTATCACAACTCCTCAAATATCTGTAATATCATTACCTAGATATGGCAGATTCTCATTAGTCAGGTAACTATGTTTTATCAAGTCTCCATGAATACTGAATTAGTCAATATTGAACCAGTGCTCTTGGCGGAAATACGGAATTAGGTTCCTATGATACCCTGGTCACAAAATTTTCATGAACTAGCCAATATATAATCTTATTTTATGTGTGCTTGCTTAAAGACACTTTATTTAATACATATTTTTGATTCATTAACGTTGAACTCATAAACAACAGCACTATAATTCATGCCTGAGTATGAATTTCTCTGTATTTTCCCTATAAGGCACATCACAGCTTTCTTGGGCTTAGGAGCCCTAGACAGCACTTTAGCACTATGCTTGAGGACATCCTATACAGTGACATCACTAACAAAAGGCACAAAAAATAAGGCACTAAAAAGACCACAGGAAGGACACTTGTTTAGTATTAGAGCTGTAATAAGAAGGCAGTGCCACCTAGTTCCTCCTCAGCTGACAACATGTATGTCTGACAACTCAAATTTTTGCTCCACTGCTCATGTCCTTCAATGACTACAAAAGTATTGTATTGACTTAGGGATTACAAGTACATTTTAGCAAGTACATGATTTTGCAAATAAGGAATCCACAAATAATGAGGACTGGCTGTAATTTTAGATGGTATAATTCTTGAAAATCTGTCTTTAGATATATTTTGTCTCCTTTCATGTCATTTTTAATTAAATATAATATTTCTAATCTTAAAATTGGTAATTTATTAAAAATCACAATTTTTGAGATATACTGGTTGACTTGGGCTTATCCATACTATGAACGCTTCATGTTTAGATCCTCAGAAATTCTTGAAACTGATATCAATATTATATTAACCTAGTTTATTTTACTCCTAGGTAAAGGAAAACCATCAATGAGTCCCAGAAAGAGATTTATGAAGGATTGTGAATACTTGGAAGATCTTGCTAAAAAATACTGAAAAGAAAGATGATCATAAGTAGGTAAAATTGCTGGTGAGCAATATTGACAAGCCAAGAGTAAACACCTTGAATTTGAAGTGGCTCTGATTCATTTACCATGTGATTTTCTCCAAAAGTGCTTACTAGCTACAGTGTAAGATTAGCAGTGTTGAATGGCTATATTGATCCAAGGAGAAAGGTTACAGTAAGTATAGTAGAGAATAGAGTACAAAGAATTGAATATGTGACAACAGAATAGTCGAATTGTAGCATGATGTCTGTACTAGTTTAGGAAGTTGATAGGGACAAAGAGTGTTGGGTTGGGGAAACTCAAAGCCTCAGTGATATCAAGAGATTTACTTAGAATACGAATGGAGGGGCGCCTGGGTGGCACAGCGGTTAAGCGTCTGCCTTCAGCTCAGGGCGTGATCCCGGCGTTATGGGATCGAGCCCCACGTCAGGCTCCTCCACTGTGAGCCTGCTTCTTCCTCTCCCACTCCCCTGCTTGTGTTCCCTCTCTCGCTGGCTGTCTCTATCTCTGTCAAATAAATAAATAAAATCTTTAAAAAAAAAAAAAGAATACGAATGGAAAGAGGTGAAGATAAATGAAGTTGTGATCAGAGGTTATATGTTAGGGTTCAAATTTACAGAGGTATAATAGTTTGGGCTGCTCACAAAGCCCAGGGCTTCCCAAAGATAAGAAAGAGGATGAGTGGGTTAAACTGATTGATTCCTAGTAAAGAAATTTTCAATGTGGGAGATTGTTCACATTTATTCTGATGATTAAAGTTCTTGGAATAGAGAATAATGTGAGTTAGATGCCAACATCCATTATGAATAAAGGATGGGAACTCTGTAGAAGTAGTTACAAGTAGCGATAGAAGATGGTATATTCTGAAGTCATGAACCTCAGGAGGGAAGTGCTTTGTATGTGAGGGAAGTAGAAGAACCATCTGAAATTGGAAATAGAGACCTGGGAGGATGCCAATGTCATCTCTGTCTCCTGTGTTCTCAGTAGTGTAGGAGGATGAGAGAATACAGTGTTCCCTTTAGGAGAGCTGCAGGGGAGATTAGTATGCTGAGGCTGAGAGCCAAAGTTAAATTATGTCAACTATGTTCAGAGAAAATCATGTGCAGTGGCTTAGATTTAAGGTGTAGGTTTATAATGAAAGATGGATTCTAGAGAACAGGAAGAGTATGGGAGTGACAGTAAAAGGAAGCAGCAGAGGGCAGTAGGAAGAAGGCTGGGCAAGAAAGGAAAGCAGCAGCTAGGTTGGGTTTGTATATGTAGTTGTGTTTAGGGATAATTGGAGTTAAAAGACTTGATGGATTTAAGAAGTATCACGATTCCCAGTAGAAATAGGTGGAAAATTCAGGTAGTAATGGAGACTTGAGTTTAGCAGTCTGAAGTCTTTGTTTACCGGGTATATCTAATCTTCCCCAGGCACAAGGCTGCGATGGGACCAATTGCTGTGCATGTATGTTTAATGAGAAAAAAATATCTGTCCATGTGTGTTCAATGAACTAGGAGTAAACTACTGATGCAAGCTGGGTCAGTGCCCTTTTCCCTGGAGATTTTGGGGCTGTGATAAAGACACATGGCTGTGTATATCTGGCAGACAAGGCTTTAAGATGCCATATTCAGGAGCTGGTAATAGCCATGTGTCCTGTCACACAGACCAGAGGAGGGGGGATTTTTTTTTTTTTTTAAAGATTTTATTTGAGAAAAAGAGAGCCGGGGAGGGGGCATCAGCGGGGGGGGGGGGGGATGCAGGGAGGGGCAGAGGGAGAAGGAGAAGCAGACTCCCCGCAGGGAGCCCAATGCAGGGACCCATCCCAGGACCTCTAGATCACAAACTGAGCTGAAAGCAGACACTCAACTGACTGAACCACCCTGGTTCCCCAGGAGGGGGTATTTTAATTTATTTTAAAAGAGAATCAGCAGTTTTGTCTCTGGAGGAGAGTGATTCTTCTAAGGTTAAGAGAATAACTATCAAGGGGCGCCTGGGTGGCACAGAGGTTAAGCATCTGCCTTCGGCTCAGGGCGTGATCCCGGCGTTATGGGATCGAGCCCCACATCAGGCTCCTCCGCTATGAGCCTGCTTCTTCCTCTCCCACTCCCCCTGCTTGTGTTCCCTCTCTTGCTGGCTGTCTCTATCTCTGTCAAATAAATAAATAAAATCTTAAAAAAAAAAAAAAAAGAATAACTATCAAAAACCTTAAGAACTTGTAATTATGTGTTTATGTTAAATGTTAAAGTTTATTTTGAAACAATTCCTTACTCTAAAAGAAAAGGAAACAAACTTCACTAATTTTAACGTGTTTGTATATGCACTATTGTATGCACATACTACTGCGTGTGTACGTGTATATACATATATGAGTATACGTAGTTTGTGTCAATACCTCATGCATACAATCTCATGCTGTTGTTCTTATTTATAAACTTATTTTTAATTCATGGTTTTGTTATGCTTTCTACTGTCAGTATTTTTTAATGTTATGTTTCTCTTTTCTTCCACTTCTTATATCCTGAATAAATAGGAGATAATTTTATCTTTTATTTGGTCTAGTAAAATTCAGTTGATTTCTCCTTGAGTTTTTCTACCTTGTCAGACCAAAAAAAAAAAAAAAAGTCTTTCCAATCTGTACTTGAAATCTGTTCTAGCTTCTTGATTTTCTGCAATCTAAGGGGATGGGGCAGGGAGTATAGAGAATGGTAAGCTAAGGCTATATACAGCCTTTTTTTTTTTTTTTTTTTTTTTAACAACATGAACTCATACCGTTTGGGGGATGCTGCTGACCTAAGAGTGTTAACTAGAACAGAAACAAAAGCATATCCTATTTCTAAGGAAAATACCCCTGAACTTGGACCATTCCCAGCTTGGAAGTCCTGGAAATGACAGGGTCCCATACTGTGCCTTGCACCTACTCCTGAAACACTGAGATACCAACATTCTTAGTTATTGATACGACATTCTATTTTTTAGGCAATTTTCCATCTATTATTTCAGTCCATTTCTATTCTAATTGATTACATGTGCTTTGCAGAGAGAAGTCTATTAGTGAATATTGCAAGGATTGTTTCTATTTATCCCTTTTCCCTAGCATGGCCTCTGCAGGTTGGGGCAGAGAGTTGGGATCCAGTCTGATGAGAAAGAGATTTTTCTTAGCTTATCCACAACTTTATGAAAAATAACTGTACTTCAGTGATAAAAAACATTTCGCTAAACTCTATTCCCATGTGTTCAGATCTATCAGATTTTGGTGAGAGAACTTCTATGATCTGGTTTTCTTCTGCTACCTTTATCCAGGACAGTGAACACTCCTCTTAAATAGAAAAAATAAAAATAAAAAAAATAAGGCTAAAAGTGTCACCTAGTTCACCCAGGGTTACTCAGCAAATAAGTATTTTTAGTTTATAGAAACTGTAGAACTGTTAGGAATACATTTCAGTGAAACTTTTTAATGAATACATTTAAGAAAAACATAACTAGGATCATTTTAAAAATACATAAATTTCCTAGTAAATATAATTTGAGAACTTCTTGAGTGGTTTTTTTCTATATAATTTTCCTGATTTTTTTTTAAATTGAGTTGAATATGAATCTAGATATTCAAGATCAAAATACTAAATTCATGTCAGTTGAAATGTAAAAACCCTAAATCTAATTCCCATTCTTATACCACCATTAAACCAAGAACTATAATCTTTATCTGGACTGACCAACAATACAAAATAATTACCAGTATTTTACCCAGGAATTTCTTAAGCTACAGCAATATAACCAAAAAAAGTTAAAGCAAATCAGGCTACAACTTTGGGATGTACTAGCTGTCCACCTAAATATCTGAAGAACATTTTTGGTGGAACATACTAAATTTATTATTATTCTTTTCTCAAATATCCAATGAAGACTCACTAAATCTAACCACAAGATCAGAGTCTTCAATGCTTTGTCTGTCAAATGGTTTAGGTCCATATGCTATACAGAAAACAGCCACAGACCTGCAGGATAAATTTCAGTAGCGATTTAAGAAATAAAAATCAAACTGTCTCTGGTAGATGTTAGATGTTTTCCTTTAAATTGTATTGATATGGAAACATTCTAAAGGTCACTTTTAGTGGGAAAATCCCTTCACCCTGAGGAGTTGTAGTCATGCTTAAGGTCTTAGAATCTCTTTCTTTTTTTCTCTTTAACTTTTTAAAAATTTTGTTTAGCCCATCAGACTACTGCTTCTATGCTCCCCACTTAGCTCCCAACTGAGGCTTTTATTCTTAACCAGTGGGTTGGCAGGTTCCCAATTCCTTTTGTTTTTGGGAAAAAAGTATCTTTTTTCTCTCACTGCTTTGGCTCAGCTGGTCTGCTGTCTGCCAGCCTTTAGAGATGACTGCCTCCATTATTATTTTATGTGTACTGGATTTGGCAAATATTGTGGCTACAACTGTTGCCTATGCTGAGTTCGTCTTTTTCACTGACAAGAAGCTGTTGCATCATCCACAGCTGAAATATCCAACCATGCCTCACGATATCCATTTTCTGAGTTGTAACTGTTATGGGGAAAAACCCATGATCACAGAGCATGTAATCATGCTCTCCTATATCTCACATGGCTGTTACTTTATTAAATAAAACACTAACAGCTTTTTTTTCAAACCATTTCCATAAATTCTAAGTCATATTTCACATCCTGCTCTACCCAACAGGGCCTAAACATGCAGGTGAATACAAAGCAGAGAAATAGAAGATATAAAAAGAGAGTGAACATACTAAGAAAGTGCTGGAACAGAATCCAGACAGTTAATGATGTGGCTGTACTCAATGCAGCAAGCACAGCTGTGACCAGGGCTGATGTGGTCTGCACACTGGTCTGTCCAGTCTCATTTGTACACAGACCTCGCCATTGTCGGCAAGTCAGCAGGGTTCCATATGAACAGTAGCAGCATGGCAACCATCCTTGTTTCCTACCGCATGCATGAAAGCACAGCGGTGGTCCTGAAGTGGTCTGAGTGGAGGACAAGTCATCTACCAAAATCTCAACTCAACCATAGCTTCCTCAGTAAGGCCTTCTCTAGTCCTCAAAGGCTGTTGATACTGTCTCAGGTTGCAAAGGAGCTGAGGTACATGGCTAATATGATAGTTACAATATGCTATTGTCCTCATCTTCTCACCCACACACAGCACCTCAGTTGGAGATGGCTGGAGAAGGGTAATAATCAGAATCTCTGTTGATTTTTCAAACCATAAGCACTTGTGCAACTGCAGCAAGACCTTTCTTCATGGTCTTTCTGAATTTTGCCTGCCAAGACCCCCCATTCACATCAACACAAAATTTTTACTTTTAACTGTCCCTTCCATGTATACTGACATAACAGTTTACCTTTGCTGTCATACTACCTGAATTACAGAACTGAAGTCCTGGGTTATATGTTATAGTGACAGTCTATTTTTTTCAGATATATAAATCTCTCCCCTCAATAGAAATTGGACTATATATCCAATATTGCACAACTAAGCATTCAGTATGGGACAGCAATCCTTTACCATACTCCTGAGATCTAAACTCTGGAAAAAACAAAGTTGTGGGCTTTTTGATTATTACTGGCTGGAGCTGAAGTGGGTAGGGAGATAGGGTGGCTGGGTGATAGACATTGGGGAGGGTATGTGTTGCAGTGAGCGCTGTGTATTGTTTAAGACTGATGAATCATAGACCTGTACCCTTGAAACAAATAATATGTTATATGTTAATAAAAAAATTTTTAAAAATTACTTTCTTCTTTAAACTCTCCTTTGGCAGCACAACCTAACTTCACCAGAACTCATTTGCCAGCAAAACTGAACCAAAGTTGATATACGACTAATTATAGTCTTCATTCTATGGCATTTGAAAAGTCATATTATATAAATAAATAATCAAGTGTTTAATTATGGGCTGTCCCCGTCCCCACTGAGATGTTAGATATCATAAAGTATATTTCCCATGTTACTTTGATAAAATCTGAAAGATTCTAAATTTCCATGTTTCTTGCCCCAACTGTATAAGAAATTGTGGACCTGTAGATGTTTAATAATTTTTTTGTTAAGTTGATGACTTCTATCCAAATCCACCTTAAAACTTGAAAGTGTTTCATGTACCAAGGACAATATCTACAGTATGCAACCACCAGTCTAACTCCCTTCCCCTGGACTCCCTCAGCTTCTCCCTCCCTCATTTCCTGACTGGACTAATTATTTTGATACTATGCAACACAAAGTAAGTGTCCGCTTTCATGAGTCCTGTGACTTCCATTTATAATTAATATAGCACCAGGTATCTTTTAATGTACAAACTGACTATTTGTAATTCAATTTCTCCAGGAATCTGAAATAGAAATGGGACAATTTTCATAAGCAGCTCCTAAGTTTCTTCACAGCAGCACTGGCAAGTTGGCCCAATATTGATAGTTTTATGCAAATTATCACAACATGCCACAAATTCTTGAAAAGAAAATCTTCTAAGAATACACAGTATTTAATCTCCCTTTTACAGACTTTCATCAAACAGGATATCTTCTAAAAGCAATTATCTAAATTATGCATGGATAGCTCAATAATTTAATGTCTACATATTTTTACTAAAACAATTTGTCTCAATGTATCTTTTTGAAAGTGCTTTAAGGTTTCTAAATAAAAGTAACTAGATAAAACAATTATTTCTGTAACAAATACACTTAAAATTGACTTTCACGCTTAAAAACTTTTCAGAGAATTTGTGATACATAATATGTACATTTACTATTATGCAGTAGATGAGAAATGATGTTTCAATGACTGAATAATGAATATTTAAAAATGGTAGGTTTATAAGAAAGTACTGAAATGAATACAAGGGAAAAAAGCAACTATAACCAGTAATTAGTCCAATTCCTTTCCGTGACTGTGATATTGTTGTTGTTTAATTTGGGGGGTCTTTTAATATGTCTCATTTTGGAATACTTAGTTATAATATACATTGATATTCACTGCTGCTTACTTTTACATATTTTTAAATGATAGCATGGTCCATGAAGTGCAAACCTATAACCTCTGAAAGTGTAAGTTTAACGGCTGCTTTAAAGTGATGAATTAGTTTTATCTTTTGACCTTTTGAAGAAAGTTGGCCAGTGAATGATATATTCATTCTTTTATTTATTCATCAAAGTACTTATACATACCAGACCTTTTTCTGGAAACGCAAGATGGGAATGAATCGGACAACATCTCTGTTACTCAAAATTAAAATCAAGTGTAGTGAGACTGAAAAATTATTAAATAAACTGTACTAGGGAGGAAGTGAAAAAGAGGTTAAATAGGAAGAAGCAGTGGGCTTGAGAGGCAAGAAAGAGTAGACAGTACTAAAAAAGCTTTAGGGTGGCAGATTATTAGAATGTTTGATGAAAGACATATTGTAAAATGAGAATGTATGTGTACTTGTTGGGGTTGGCTGGCACTGTAGAGCAGGATGGTGGGCATTTAATACAACAGCATATGTGAGCATTTACATCAAGGGCCATAAGACACTGAATGTAAGTTGCTTTGTTATGTTGGGGAATAGAATGAGTAAGATTGAAAAGAGTTTCACGCAGCTGACAAGGTTAGAGATGCACCCAATGGGGCCAGACCATGGAAGCATTTGTGGTCTTGATAAGTAGTTTGGGCTTTGCTGCATGGAAATGTGGGGCCATTTAAGGGATTTTAGCCCAAGGAGAATTAAGATCAGATTGAAATTGCAGAAATATCTACGCAGATATATACTGCATAAAGTTGAGTCCTTTAAGACTAGAGTCAAAGACGACTTCCACAAGAGTCCATGTGAGGTATAAGAACAGTCGAAGAAAAGGCAATAGCAGTAGGCTATACCAAATGGAATCTAAAAGTCAATAGAACTGTAAGGGACATATGCTTTTGGTCCCAGGAACATCCATGCTTGAATACTGACTATGTCTGCTACTTACAATATGATGTTTGGAAAACAACTTAATCTATTCTTGGATCTCCATTTGCAAAATAAGAATCATAGTGTATATTCATAAGGTTATTGTGATGACTAAATGAAATAATGCCTGTAAAATACTACGATAAACCTGAAACATCATAAGCCTCAATAAACGTTAATTTGTTTTTGTTAGGAATACACCCCAAATGAACAAAAGGTCAAAGCAGAAAAATGGCAAATAGTAGACATTTGAAAATATTATAACTCCAGAAGTGCTCAGAAATATGCAAAATAAATGAACACCAAGGGATAATTTACACCTGGCAAACATTAAAAGAATGGTTAATACCCAGTGTGGGCAGATAGAGGAGACCATGAGCCCCTAAGCTTCAGGTGAACAGAGTGGCTATTCTGGAAGGTACATGGACCCAAAGCATGAAAAATGTAAATTCTCTGACCCACCAATTTCATATCTGGAATTTTATACTGCAGAACTGAAGAGACAAATATGAAAATATAAGTATGTCATTTGTAGCAGTGTTTACGGTAACAAAATATTGGAAACAACCTAAATATTCAACAACTAGGAAATGTGTAAGTAATTTATGTTGTGATTTATCGAGTAAAATGATGTTCAGCCTTTATACGGATGAAATAAATGGATATTTATTGCTGTGTAAATATCTAAGTGGTGTTTGGTCTTTTAAAAAGCAGGTATAGTTTAAGCTAATTTTTTATTGAACTCATAAACATACAATCACAAATGGTAAATTGGATAGGTCTGACTAAATTTATAGACTTATTAGAAGTTGTTAGAATAAGAGAATGTGAAGGGAAAATTGATTAACGAAATTCCCTTTGGGAACAAGAGCTCTTTTCATGGTATTTGTGTTATAAAAAAGGAAACATTTTTCTCACACATTGAAATAAAGAAGGTGAGGATATATCACGTAATCCAATAATTTCCCGACCCCAGAGAAAACAACTTTAGGGTCTTTGTGTTTTGTTTTTTTAGTCATCGTTGTTTTGCTTTTTCGCTCTCCAGCTTAGAATACTTCTCCATTTATTTCCTCTCCAATACTCTGGCTTTCTCCAGTTTTCCTTCTGCCACACATACTCTGCAGACCCTAAACATACATTTTTTAGTTAAATGTTTGGGCCAAGAGGTAAAGGATGGCTTGTTTTGTTACCTCAGCTGTTTCTGTTAAATTGTTAGTAAGATCCTTTACTGAGAGAGAGGGAGGCAGCAGTTTGGGAATGTTTTCAGAGCACAGTAAAGAGATGCAAAACACACTAAAGAGGACATCAGTGGAACCCTCATCCTCTCTTTGGGGGGCCCTCTCCTTTCCATTCCCTCGTGATATAACTCATCTTTGTTAGCTGCAGTAAGACTGATTCCCTCCAGTTTATTTTCTGGGGTTTTATAAGAGTAATGGGGAAAGACACGCTTTTTTCCTCTAGGTGTATGAGGTAAAAAGGATATTCAATCCTGGAGCTCTTAGTACCTTTTTTTTTTTTGTCATGGGAAAACACATTGCCTGAAAAATGAAGCAAACACAGAGGAAGAATGAGGAAGAGAGGATATATTCATATTATATCTTTGAGCACCTGTATCCCAATATGTGGTTCTAGACTAGTGGTTCTTGAAGTATGGTTTCCACTCCTGGCAATTTGCTGGAAAATAAAATTATTAGTTCCCATCTTAGACCTACTGAATCACAAACTCCAGAGTGGGCCTGACAATTTTAACAAGACCTACAGAGTTCCCCTTTCTCAATATCCTCTCCAACATTTGTTGGAGAAAGGGGAACCCTCTTACACTGTTGGTGGGAGTGCAAGTTGGAACAGCCACTTTGGAAAATAGTGTGGAGGTTCCTTAAAAAATTAAAAATAGAGCTACCCATGACCTAGCAATTACACTACTGGATATTTACCCCAAAGATACAGATGTAGTGAAAAGAAGGGCCATATGCACACCAATGTTCATAGCAGCACTGTCCACGATAGCCAAACTGAAAGGAGATGAGATGCCCTTCAACAGACGAATGGATAAAGAAGACGTGGTCCGTATATACAATGGAATATTACTCAGCCATCAGAAAGAATGATTACCCAACATTTGCATCAACATGGATGGGACTGGAGGAGATTACACTAAGTGAAATAAGTCAAGCAGAGAAAGACAATTATCATATGGCTTCATTCATTTGTGGAACATAAGGATAGCAGGGTCATTAGGAGAAGGAAGGGAAAAATGAAGGGGACAGAAACAGAGGGGAATATGAACCACGAGAGACTATGGACTCCAGGAAACAAACTGAGGGTTTTAGAAGGCAGGGGGGTCCGGGGGATGGGCTAGCCCGGTGGAGGGTATTAAGGAGGGCACATATTGCATGGAGCACTGGGTGTTACACGCAAACAATGAATCATGGAACACTACATCAAAAACTAATGATGTACTGTATGGTGACTAACATATCATAATAAAAAACAAAAAAACAAACAAAAAAAACAAAAACAAGACCTACAGGGGATTCTCAGGAATGCTAAAGGTTGAGAGTCACTGCCCAGACTTTTCAAATACATGTGCCATTAGTTACCTTATTTATGTCTCTTTCAATTAAAAAGCCATGATTAACACAGCCACAGAAATAAATTGAGTAGGTGGGGTTGTCATAGCTGATTAGTATTATAGACTCAAAGGAAATTGAAATCAGTTTTTAGTGACATGAAAATGTATGGTTATGTGATTTCACGGGGCAACTTTCAGCTGTCCAGATGTATGAATAAAGATGGTAAATTTTAAGACAGGGGAGCTGTCTCAGACGAGCAAGATCAAGGAGTGGGACCTTAGCTGAAGGTTCAAGAAGGAAATGAAGCCACAGAAGAGGTGATCGTGGAGATACAAAGGTAACATCAAGGGACAAGATATCAGAGTGACACCAATCAATGTGTGTAGGAGGCTGTGGTTAGACATCTTCATATCTGAATTTGAGTTAGAGCAGTAATAAGAGATAACAGTACTCAAGGTAAGTGTATAAGAACAGATGGCAAGAGCTGTTGCTGTTGAGAGGATCAAACAATTCTGGATTCCTGGGTCAACCATGTAGACATCCACAGAAGTTTAGCCAACTGACGAATTCCACAATGAGCAAGGGAACAGTCAAGACACAGGTAAAGAAAAGCAAAAGGAATTTTGAGAGTCTTAAAGAAGCAGTTTTGTAAAAGTGGGCAGTTTTGGTTAAGAAGTAACAGGGGCAGGCATGAGAACTCTAACAGTGTAACTGCAGGACATGGCACATGGAAAACGAGCTTATAAACCTCCACCAAGGAGACTAAGAGAAGCAATGCTTAGAGGTGGGGGAGAGAGGGGCAGCGTTTCTTGAAGGCTCAGAATCGGAGGCAGCATCTTGAGATGCTCAGTAAGAAGTGACACATCCACTGTCTGGAGACACTGTTGTGATGTAAAAAGATGACAGAGAAGAAGCAGAAATAAGCACGCTCTATTTAGCTGCCATTTTCTCTGCTAAGAATAATATTCGGAATGGAAGCAAGTTAAAGAGGCAATTGAAGATGAAGATCATTTATGCTGTTATTGTACATTAACATTTACCTTAGTCAATCCATGATTGTACTTGATCTATTTCTATAAATAATTTGTAGAAACTCTTCACAGGAGGTTCACTTTTGTGTGTGTGAGTAACGGGGTGCATTCACTTGCCATTTAGACAAATCAGCTTTGGTGTTCAGTGTGTGGTAAATGCAGCCCAGCATTTCTATCAGCTTGCTCTCTGAGGCTTGCAGGGGCTGTAGTCTCGTGGCTCTTTGCTAGCTTAGCACCTGTGACTACCTTTACTATAGAGTGCTAAATTATAAGTAGGGTGCTTGTTTTTGTTTTTGTTTTTTAAGATTTATTTATTTGAGAGACAGCACACGTGCGCAAGTGAGTGGGGGAGGGGGCAGAGAGAAAGACAAGTAGACTCCCCAATGAGTGGGGAGCCCAATAGGGGGCTTGATCCCAAATCTCTGAGATCATGACCTGAGCAGGAACCAAGAGTCGGAAGCTAAACTGACTGAGCCACCCAGACACCCCAGGGTGCTTGGTTTTTAAATAGTTCTCGTTATGATTGATATCAGTGTATCACTATTACTGTTGAGAAACTTGTTTCATGTTGTGAATGAAAATACTCATTCAAGCATGGCATAGACAGCAGAAATCCATAAGTTTGTACATGTGTCAAACTATTCTCTGGGTTAATAGTTAGCAGTCATTTTTCTAGTCCTAGACCCAGAAAATATTCTTAAAAATAATCTTGGGTCAATGACACAACAACCTTAGCAAAAAGAAGCATATTATTTTCACCAATTGATCAGACCTTCCTAGATTTTACACTCCTGAGGAAATAATAAAAAATAAAAGTTGAAGAAAACAGAAAACACAAAAATATGGCTTTCAATGTTTTTCCTTTATAATGTTACATGTTCAGGAATATTTGTTTTTTTGTTTTTGTTCGTTTGGACAGTCATGGATAGTCACACTATTAGGCTTTATTTAGTTTCATAGACCCAGGCCAACAGAATAAATAAAATAATAAAGTGTATTTTATACTGAAAGTTGTATTTAAGGGGCGCCTGGGTGGCACAGCGGTTAAGCGTCTGTCTTCGGCTCAGGGCGTGATCCCGGCGATCTGGGATCGAGCCCCACATCAGGCTCCTCCGCTATGAGCCTTCTTCCTCTCCCACTCCCCCTGCTTGTGTTCCCTCTCTCGCTGGCTGTCTCTATCTCTGTCAAGTAAATAAATAAATAAATCTTTAAAAAAAAAAAAAAAAGAAAGTTGTATTTAAGACTGATTCATTTCTGCTACATATTCATGGAAGTCTACTACTCCTTAAGCTACAGTGTTTTTCTTCCCATTTAGGCAAGCACCACATATGTAAATCTAGTCCCACCACATTAAAAAACACATATATTAAGAATGTTAAACATTCTCTATACATCAAAAAATGCTTCTGAGTGGCTCCCAGAAGAGCATGTCTATCTCCAACTAATGAGTTTTAATGTATGATTTTCTTGTACCTCGCTTTTCTTTACACATCAATCTGTTCATGGCATCTGTCATGCAAACAGTAACAGGGAAACCGCTGGGGCTGTCAAGGAAATGACACCTTTCTCCTTTACCAGAGTCTGAAAATGATGCCCAGATTTCTCTGAAATTCTCCAGGCAAACTATGTCTTTCTTTTAAAACCAATACCATCTGCCCAGGCAGACATTTGTGAGCCAATTGTCACATAAAAGATTTTAGCTGATTTCTAATGCTCAAGCTTGTTACAATAGGTTATCAAGCTTTCACTTAACTAGATGACTTACCTTATACATTTCAAATTGAAGATAGGTATTAGAAAATAGAATGCTATGGGTTAATCTTAGTTAGCCAAACTACAGGACACTAACAAAAGCAGCCTTGCTTTATATTTAAAAGCAAGATCACTATTTGTTTCAACTTACATACATACATATATATGATTTCTGAGTGTTTGTTTTCCTTAGAATGAAAGTTGAGGACATTTAAAAATAGGTGTAGTATGTACTGTCAATGGGTATAAATGAGTATTTCACTGTCATGTTTCTTAAGTTTATATTCAGATAGAAATTTAACCAATATAATAAAGTACAATCTCAAAACAAACAAACAAACAAACAAACACCCAGCTGCAGCAAGAAGACCCCCTCTTAATTATTCCAATCACATCAGCAATTGTATTCAGCAGATAATTCATTCACAGGAGCATTCTTTTTTACCTAGTCCAACTACCTAATTTGATTAACATAATTATTTTCCCCGAATCCATAAAGTTCCTCAAGTATGTATCATCTCAGACCAAAAAATAAACATATATGTTTTCTAAATGTATATACATGTACATTATATATCATGTCATAACTTTTTTCACTTAAAAATATTTAGTATCATTCTGGGTAAATACATCTGTAGCACGAATTTTAATGTAGCCCAGGATTCCCCTGTGTGAATGTATCACCTAAGTAACTTCCTTAAGGAGCTGTTATGAAGTTACAGTGTTTTGCTGTTGCAAAAAGCATTCAGATGAACGTTTTAATAAACTTTTCCAATTCTGTTCATTTTTATAACTCCTCAAGGGTTATAATTGATCATTAAAGAGGAATGAATATTTTAAGAATTTTTATATATCCTATCATATTCTCAAAATTATAAAATTAAAATCATCATTGCATAAATGTTTCCATTTCACCATAAACCTGTCAACATTAGATATTTTAATTAGTTACTTCCTGATAATTGAAAAATGTTCTCATTGTTTTGTTTCCTTGATAACTAGCAGGGCTTAATTTTTTCTTAAATTTCTAGAACAATTTCACCACAACCAAGTGGGATTTATTCCTGGGATGCAAGGGTGGTTCAACGTCCATAAATCAATCAACATGATATACTACATTAATAAAAGAAAGGAAAAGAACCATATGATCCTCTCAATAGATGCAGAAAAAGCAATTGACAAAATACAGCATCCTTTCTTTATTAGAACTCTCCACAGTGTAGGGTTAGAGGGAACATACCTCAATATCATAAAAGCCAAATATGAAAAGCCCATAGCGAATATCATTCTCAACAGGGAAAAACTGAGAGCTTTTCCCCTAAGGTCAGGAACATGACAGGGAAGTCCACTCTCACCACTGTCGTTCAACATAGTACTAAAAGTCCTAGCCTCAGGAATTAAACAACAAAAAGAAATAAAAGGCACCCTAATCGGCAAAGAAGTCAAACTTTTACTCTTCACAGATGACATTTTACTCTGTCGAAAACCCAAAAGACTCCACCCAAAAACTGCTAGAACTCATACAAGAATTCAGCAAAGTGGCAGAATATAAATGCACAGAAACAAGTTGCATTTCTATACACTAACAATGAGACAGAAGAAAGAAAAATTAAGAAATCAATACTATTTACAATTGCACCAGTAACTATAAGATACATAGGAATAACCCTAACCAAGAGGTAAAATATCTATACTCTGAAAACTATAGAACACTTATGAAAGAAATTGAGGAAAACACAAAGAAATGGAAAAACATTCCATGCTTATGGATTGGAAGAACAAATACTGTTAAAATGTCTATGCTACCCAAAGCAATCTACACATTCAATGCAATCCCTATCAAAATATCATCAACATTTTTCACAGAGATATAACAAATAATCCTAAATATGTATGGAACAAGGAAAGACCCCAATTAGCCAAATGAATGTTGAAAAAGAAAACCGAAGCTGGTGGCATCACAGTTCTGGATCTCAAGCTATACCAGAAACCTGTAACCATCAAGACAGTATGGTACTGGCACAAAAACAGGCAATGCCCAGAAATGGACCTTCAACTCTATGGTCAACTAATCTTTGACAAAGCAGGAAAGAAATCCAACGGAAACAAGATAGTCTCTTCAACAAATGGCATTGGGAAAATTGGACAGTCACATGCAGAAGAATGAAACTATACCATTTCCTTATACCATACACAAAGATTAACTCAAAGTGGATGAAAGACCTAATTGTGAGACAGGAATCCACCAAAATCCTAGAGGAGAATGTAGGCAGCAACCTCGTCCATCTCAGCCACAGCAACTTCTTGCTAGACAAGTCTTAAAAACCAAGGGAAACAAAAGCAAAAATGAACTATTGGGACTTCGTCAAGATAAAAAGCTTTTGCACAGCAAAGGAAACAGTCAACAAAACAAAAGGTAACCTACAGAATGGGAGAAGATATTTGCAAATGTCTTATCAGAATAACAGCTAGTATCCAAAATCTAGACAGAACTTATCAAACTCAACACCCAAAAAATAAATAATCCAGTCAACAAATGGGGCAGAAGACATGAACAGATATTTCTCCAAAGAAGACATTCAAATGGCCAACAGACACATGAAAAAACGCACAACATCACTCAGCATCAGGGTAATACAAATCAAAACCACAATGAGATATCACCTCATACTGGTCAGAATGGCTAAAATTAACAAGAGAGGAAACAACAGATGTTGTTGAGGATGTGGAGAAAGGGGAACCCTCTTACACTGTTGGTGGGAATGCAGGCTGGTACAGCCACTCTGGAAAACAGTATGGAGGTTCTTCAAAAAGTTAAAAATAGAGCTACCCTATTACCCAGCAATTGCACTACTAGGTATTTACTCCAAGATACAAACATAATGGTCTGAAGGAGGACCTGCACCCCAATGTTTATGGCAGCAATGTCCACAATAGCCAAACTATGGAAAAAGCCCAGATGTCCATCGATAGATAAATGGATAAAGAAGAGGTGGTATGTATACATGCAATGGAATATTACTCAGCCATCAAAAATGAAATCTTACCATTGCAATGATGTGGATGGAAGTGGAGGGTATGATGCTAAGCTAAATAAGTTAATCAGAGAAAAACAATTATATGATTTCACTTATATGTGGAAGTTAAGAAACAAGACAGAGGATCATAGGGGAAGAAAGATGAAATCAGATGAAATCAGAGAGAGAGAGAAACCATAAGAGACTCTTAATTATAGAAAACAAATAGGGTTGCTGGAGGGGAGGGGGGTGGAGCGATGGGGTAACTGGGTGATGGGCATTAAGGAGGGCACTTGATGTAATGAGCGCTGGGTGTTACCTGCAACTGATGAATCACTAAACTCTACCTCTGAAACTAACAATTATACTATATGTTAACTTTAAATTAAAAAAAGTTTCTAGAACAATTTATTTGTGTGTGTGTGCATGTGTGTGTGAGACTTAATGTCCTTGGTCATTACTCCATAAAAGTGTTGATCAATAACTGCGCACTCTTTAAAGATATACATCTTTTATATATTATATAAATTAGATTTTCTTGATTTCATTTGCATTTCAGTAAGGTTTATGGTCATATTTTACTTCCAGAGTTGGTCAATCATTTCTATCAATATTGTCCTTTATGGTTTCTATCACTTTTTATGGTTATCACTCTTAGAAAATTTCTCCTTGCTCAATAATTATACAAATTTCAACTACACATTCTTTTAGAACTTTTACACTTTTATATACCAATTTTAATATCTTCTAATAATGAATCCTTCAACTACTTATTTGAAATATCGTCTTTAGTATATGCCATATTTTTATAAATGATGAGATATAAATCTCTGTATTATATCCCTTAGGCTATTTGTCTATTCCTGTTTCAGCAACATATTCTTTCAATTATTTCACAGATTTAAACTATTTTTCAGGAAAATTCTTTCCTGAATATCTTCCCCTAACTCTAGTACTCTTTGTTTTTAGGAATGCTGTAATTACTCTCACATGTTTATTATCCCAGGTCAATTTTAGAATGATTTGGTTAAGTTCTCAATAAACAAAAAAGTTTGTTAGTTTTTTACCTGGATGTCATGGAAACATCCAACCACCTCCCATTATCTATTCTCCCTTCTTCCTTTTGGAATAGAAGACACAAAATGTTAGCTGCATGCAGGTACCCAGCCTTACAGCTAACTCTCTATGGCTACATGATTAAATTTGTGCTTGTGAGTGGAAGTAGTGAGCGCAATTTTTGAGTCTTTTTTTGAAATCAGTTGCCTTAGATCATTCATCTTATAATTGACATATGAGAGAAAGAAAAAAAAAAACTTCTTTTACTTAAGACAGTATATAATATTTCTTACAGCACATTGTCCCAAAGCCTAACAAACAGACTTGTATTCTTGAATGTGGGAAAATGACAAAAACAGAATATGAAGGATTGCCTTCCCAAATATTTAGTAACTAGAAAGAACACAGATAACACTACAGTCCTTCTAACTAGTCAACCATTTTATGGCAAGGAAAAGCAGTCGGCAGAACATTTGCTTGTGATACCCTAAAAGCTAGTCTCATTTCCCACCAAAGCCATACTAATAATAGGGGAACTGGTTGAGAAAATGTAGAACGATTGTGATGGCTGCTCCTTGTTATTTTTAGTAAAATACAGAGAAAAAGACATGTAGCCCAAAACTGTCCAGTCTGCAAGGAGAGATGGAGAGAAAACAAACTCCGTTTATGGAAGGCTCTGTCTGCCAGTGGCCTGAAATTTAAATTGATTGAATGTCCAGAAATCTGAAGCCTTAATGGGCTGGAAGTTCCAACTGCTTCTGTATGGAAACAGCAGGAAGTAAGTTTAGGACCCAAAAGCAGACTGAAAGCAAACAGCAGATTAAGGATGTTGCCTTCAGACATGAAGTTATGGTTACAAATCCCTCAAGGGAGGCCCCATTACAGGACAGAGAGGGATCACCGACTAAATTCAGAAGCCATCCAACATTAGAAGAGATTGAGCAAGCTTAAGAAACGTTACCAGAAGAGATCTTTGTGAATGGTTACTTTACACAGAACTGACTAGAAGCAAGTAGACCAGAGACTACTACATTTTGGAGGGATTTGTATTGCCAAATAAATTACAAGCCCAACCACAGAAGCCTAGATTGCTCTGGCTCCAAAGCAACTCTCAATCATCAAGACTTTATACTCTCCAATGGCTGCTGAAAGAGTGGCTGCAGGGCATAAGTGAAGAACCTGCAAAGGGAGGGCCAAGTAGGGGTTATGAAGGACTGTGGAGAAATAAGTTCCTTCTATAAAGCATCAGGGTTGGCAAGATAGGATTAACCAAGGAAATCACTCCCTCTGGTGCAAGGAGTCTTCTATCAAGCAGGATTTTATATCAGTGATGGACAAGTAAATGTTCCCATACCTTTTCTTTTCCAAATGGAAGTTATTTAAGTTTTCTTACTCCTCATCTTCCATGAATATTGGTGTGTTTGTCTTTGATATTATTAGTTCCCCAATCTCTAGAACTCATTCTTGGAAATCCTGCAACTAAAAGAGCATTTGATTTTTAGCTATGAGCTAGATGCAGAACGTGTATGGAACCCTGGGTTAACTTTCTAAATAAAGGGTGTGTGTGCATATGTGTGTGTATCTATGGGACAGAAGTGCCTGGACACAGACTAAAAAATATTTCTGTGTTTCCATTCTTCCATTCTTCCTTTTAGTAAGTATGACAATTTTAAAATTTGGCCTCAAATTTTTGAAACTTTTCCACTGGTAGGCTTTGTCTGTGTTTACCAATAGAGTATAATGGAGATGACACTAAGTGATTTCTTAAGGCTTCTTAAAGTGCTTTATTAAGGCAACGAATTTTCTGTGACATTCATGAGGGAAAAAACAAAACAAAACAAAACAAAAAAACCCTCCCTAAGGAGCATCAGCTAGCCATGTAAGCCAGCCAACTGCCCAGAGGCTGCCATGTTGACAGAAAGCACCAGCTGGTACATGTGAAGGGACCACATGGAAAAGTTCTGGGATAACAAGACAGGGGAATGTCTGAGCAGCCACCAGCTGCTCCATCACCCCATAGCTCTTCTTCAACTCCCATTATCTTCTCATTCCAAGTGCGGGAGAGATGCTGGGCCAAAATCACCCCAAACATCTCACTTCCTGTGCCTTTGGAAGTCTGAGAAATAAAATGATTATTGTTCTTTTAAGCCACTAAGTTTTAGGTTGTTTTGTTACCAAGCATATAGAGATTTTACCCTGTTTTGGAATAACTACAGACTACATTCACTTCCTAGTCTCCTTGGCAGTCAGATGTGGTACCATGACAAGGTTCCTGCCGATGAGATGTGTGCAAATTCTGGGACATCTCCTTAAACATTACTTGCCCTAATGTCTCTATCTTCTCCTCTAGCTTAGGGGAAAATAGGAAATATAAAGCAAATTTGGAAGCCACATGCTAAGGATGACAGAAGAACTCTAACATCCAGGGGCCTCTCACCTCTGGATGGTAAGATTAAGGAGAAATAAATTTTTTTCTTACTCAAATCACTATATTTTGATGGGATAGGCTGGTGATGGGTAGTAAGGAGGGCACGTATTGCATGGTGCATTGGGTGTTATACGCAACCAATGAATCATGGAACTTTACATCAAAAACCAAGGATGTACTGTATGGTGACTAACATAATAAAAAATATTATTATAAATAAAATAAAATAAAATAAATAAAATATATCACAGATTAGTTAAGAAGACAGTGGCAGAGTAAGAAGATGCTAGGCTCACCTGGTCCCACAAATAAACTAGAAAACTATGAAATTATCCTAAATACCCCAGAAATTGACCTGAAGACTGGCAGAACAAAGTCCAATACTAAAAGTAGAGAAGAGGCCATGCTGAAGAAGGTAGAAAGTGCAGAGACACGGTTTAGGAGAGACTGTGGCTGCTGTGATGCAGAAGGAGCCACGGACACAGAAAAGGGAGAGAAACAGACTAACACACAGGGGAGCACAAGGAGAAAACAAATTCCCATGGCAATTAGCTTGGAAAGTTATAGGGGTTGAATTTCATGAATTATGGCAAACAGCAGGGCTTAAAACCTGGAGTTTCAAAGGTCAGCGGGCTGGGCTTGGCTGGCATAGAGTCCTGAAGGCATTGCACTGCCCTTGGAGAAAAGACAGGCAAACAACCCTCAGACACAGAACCTGGAAACAGTGATCTGAAGAGTGCCTGGAACACACAGTGAGGAGGTGATTCACTCAACTCAGAGCATATCCCAGAGAGAGAGCATTCAGGGAGAGACCCCTCCCAGAATAAAGGAACTAGTTGAGGCATTTTCCTCCCCCACCCCTCAGCCACCTGCGGGAACCAGTGCAGTGCCCACACTCGCTACTTAACATGCGTACACCAAGCATGTTAACATGTTACACTGCCCCCTCACACCCCAGAAGAACCACCTATCCCAGTCACATGTGCTTCAGTCCCAGAATAGTGGGCGCCCTCCCCCTGGAAGACTGGCCCAAACCCCTGCTCACTCCCCCTCTCCCCACCTGAGAGTTTTATGGAGCATCAGTTCTGGTGGTGACAATAGGTCTCATTTCACAAACAGACCAGGGTACACTTAGTTAAAACATGTCACATTCAGGCCAGGGACCAAACACTACCCACAACAGGCAAACAACCTGTGCAGATGACTGGCCTGAAGGATAAAGTGGCCGGGACAAAACAGCAGAGCACACGTAGCACACACTGGAGACTTTCCTGGAAGCACCAGGCCCTGGAAAAGAGGGGACACCACACAGCAGGGCACTACTGGATGCCATCTTCATAAGGCCATCACTCTCAACAGCTGGAAATTTAGCTAACTTTCCTAAACCAGAGAAACAGGCACAGACACTTAGACAAAATGAGAAGACAAAGAAATGTATCCCAAATGAAAGAATAGTACAAGGCCACAGTCAAAGAGCTAAGTGAAACAGATGGAACTAACATGAACTGATAATTTAAAGTAATGACTGGGGTACCTGAGTGGCTCAGTCAGTTAAGCATCTGACTCTTGGTTTCAGGTCAGGTCATGATCTCAGGACTGTGAGATCAAGCCCCACATCGGGCTCACTGCTCAGTGGGAAGTCTGCTTCTCCCTCTTGCTCTGCTCCTCCTGCTCTCTATCTCTCTCCCAAAATAAGTGAATTTAAAAATAAATTTAAAAAATCTGTTCTTCTAATTCGGGAATCTAACAATAAGACAGAGTTTCAGAAATTTCAATAATAAACTTTAAAAACATAGAGAAAAGAAGAAAATCATTTTAAAAAGTAATTTACACACTTATTAGAGAGGGGAGCAGTGAGAAATGCCTTTTCTTTCTTCATCATGACCTGGAAGTAATTTTCTGTACACAGTTTCTTTCCCTTCCTTCTCCTGCCCCCTCTGTTCCTCTCCCTGCTCATGCTCTCTCTTTCTAAAATAAATAATTAAATCTTAAAAAAAGAGAAAAGTAATGGTCATAAGGATGCTCACTGACTTTGAGAAAAGAACACATGGATGAGACCCTTAACACAGAGATGAGGAATAGCAGCAGAGATAATGGGTACAATAAAAGAAATGAGAAACATGCTTGATGGAATGAACAACAGGATGGAAGAAGCAGAGGAACAAATTATTGACCCAGAAGACAGAATAATGAAAAGTAAACAAGCTGAACAAAAGAGAGAAAAAAAGAACTGTCAAAACAAGAATAGATGTAGGGAACTCAGTGACTCCATCACACATAGTAGCATTCATACTACAGGAAGAAAGAGAGAGAGAGAGAGAGAGAGAGAGAGAGAGAAGGGGACAGAAAACTCATTTGAAGAAATAATAGCTGAAAACTTCCCTCATCTGGAGAAGGAAACAGATATCCAGCCAGATCCAAGAGGCACAGAGAACTCCCATCAAATCAACAAAAAAAGATCCACACCAAGAAATATTGTAATTAAATTGGCAAAATAAGAGTGATAAAGAAAAAAAAATATTTAAAAGAAGCAAGACAAAAGAAGATAGTAACTTACAATGGAAAACCCTTTGTAAGGCTATCAGGAGATTTTTCAGCAGAAACTTCCAAAGCCAGAGGGGAGTGGCAGCATATATTCAAAGTGCTAAATGGGAAAAATCTGTAGCCAAGACTATTCTATCCAGCAAGGCTATCATTCAGAATAGAAGGAGAGAGAGAATTTCTCAGACAAACAAAAACTAAAGGAGTTTATGACCACTAAATCAATTCTGCAAGAAAATTAAAGGAGCCTCTGAGCAGAAAGGAGAGACAAAAAGTGACAGTGTCAAAGTAGAAATCACAAAAGCAATAAAAATGAATATTTCTGTAAAAAATCAGTCAAGGAACTCACAAAATAAAAAGATGTAAAATAGAACAACATATACCTAAACCACGGGGAGAAGAGTAAAGAGTTAAACAACAATCAATATACACTGCTATATGCAGAAGAGGTTATATACAAACACCGTGGAAACCATATACACAAAATGACTAACAAATATGCAAAGAATAAAGAGAAAGAAACCTAACTATATCACTAAAGAAAATCAGCAAACCATGAAAGAGAAAAAGACAAATGATCAGAGAAAATCTTCAGAAATAACCACAAAACAAATAATAAAATCACATGAAATACTTATCTATCAATAATTACTTTGAATGTAAATGGACTTAATGCTCTAATTGAAAGACACAGGGTCACAGAATGGATTATAAAATAAGACCCATCTATATGCTGCCTACAAGACACTCATTTTAGGCCAAAAGACACCTGCAGACTGAAAGTGAGAGGATGCAGAAACACCTATCATGAAAATGAATATCAAAAGAAAGCTGGAGTAGCAATACTGGGGAACCTGGGTGGTAGAGTCAGTTAACCATTCCACTCTTGCTCTTGGTTTCAACTCTGGTCATGATCTCAGGGCCGTGAGATCTAGCCTGGCTTTGGGCTCCATGCTCAGCATGGAATCTGCTTAAGAGTCTCTCTCGCTCTGCCCCAGCCCTCCATACTCTCTAGATAGATAGATAGATAGATAGATAGATAGATAGATAGATAGATAGATAGATAGATAGAAAGAAAGGAGTAACATTACTTATATTGGACAAAGTGTACTTTAAGATAAAGACTGTACAACGAGACAAAGAAGGACACTATAATAAAGGGGACAATCCAAGAAGAAAATACGCCAATTATAAATATTTATCCAACCAACACGGGGGCACCCAAATACATAGAACAGTTAATAACAAACATAAAGGAACTAATCGATAATAATACAATAATAGTGGAGTACTTTAACACCCCACTTACATCAATAGATCATCTAAAGAGAACATCAACAAGGAAACAATGACTTTGAATGACACATTGGAACAGATGGATTTAACAGATATATTCAGAAAATTTCATCCTAAAACAGAATACATATTATCTTCAAGTGCACATGGAACATTCTCCAGAATAGATCACATATTAGCCAACAAAACAAGCCTTAACAAATTCAAGAAGATCAAAGTCATACCATGCATCTTTTCTGACCTTATCACTATGAAACTAGATGTAAACCACAAGATAAAATCTGGAAAAAGCACAACTATACATGGAGGTTAAATAACACATGCTACTAAACAATGAATGGGTCAACCAGGAAATAAAAGAAATTTAAAAAGTACAAGGCAACAAATGAAAATGAAAACAAAATGGTGCAAAATCTTTGGAATGCTACAAAAGCAGTTTTAAGAGGGAAGTTATACCAATATAGGACCTCAAGAAGCAATAAAAATCTCAAATAAACATCCTAGCTTTATACATAAAGGAACTAGAAAAAGAACAACAAACAAAACCTAAAACCAGCAGAAGGAAATACTAAAGATTAGAGAAGAAATAAATGGTATAGAAACTAAAAAATAGAAAAAAAAATCAATGAAATCAGGAGCTTGTTCTTTGAAAAATCAATAACATTGATCAACCTCTAGCCAGACTTATCAAGAAAAAATGAGAAAGGACTCAAATAAATAAAACCACATACGAAAGAAGAGAAATAACAATCAATATCACAGAAATGCAAAGAATTAAAAGATTATGAAAAATTGTATGCCAACAAATTACACTACTTAAAAGAAATGGATATATTCCTAAAAACATATAAACTACCGAACCTGAAACAGGAAGAAATAGCAAATTTGAACAGACTGAGAACCAGCAAAGAAATTGAATCAGTAATCAATAAATTCTCAATAAGCAAAAGTCCAGGGCCAGATGGCTTCACAGACAAATTCTACCAAACATTAAAGAAGAGTTAATACCAAAAAAAAAAAAGAAAAAGAAAAAGAAAAGAAAAAGAGCTAATACCTATTCTTCTCAAACTATTCCAAATAATAGAAAAGGAAGGAAAAGTTCCAAATTCCTCCTATAAGGCCAGTATTACCCTGATACCAAAAGCAGATACAGATACCACTAAAAAAGAGAACAGGCCAATATCCCTGATGAATATAGATACAAAAATCTACAACAAGTCCTAGCAAACTGAATTCAATAATACACTTAAAAAATCATTTATAGTGATCAAGTGGTATTTATTCCTGGGTTGCAAGGGTGGTTCAATATTTGCAAATGAGTTAATGTCATACATCACATCAGTAACAGAACAAATAAGAACCATATGATCATTTCAATAGATACAAGGGAAAAAAAAAGCATTTGACAAAGTATAACATCCATTCATATCAAAACCCCCTGCAAAGCAGGTTTAGAAGGAACATACTTCAACATAATAAAGGCCATATATAAAAAACCCACAGCTAACATCAACCTTAATGGAGAAAAACTGAGAGCTTTTCCTCTAAGATCAAGAAAAATACAAGGATGGTCTCTCTCACCACTTTTATTCAACATAGTTGTGGAAGTTCTAACCATAGCAATCAGGCAAGAAAAAGAAATAAAACTAATCCAAGAGGGTAAGAAGAAATAAAACTTTCATTATTTGTAGATGACATGAGATGATATATAACAGACCTAAAGACTCCACCTAAAAACAATTAGAACTGATAAAAGAATTTAATAAAATCCCAAGATACAAAATCAATGTGCAGAAACCTGTTGCATTTTATACACTAATAATGAAGCAGAAGGAGAAATTAAGAAAACGATCTCTACTGAACCAAAAATAATAAGATGCCTAGGAATAAATCTAGCCAAAGAGGAAAAACACCTGTACTCTGAAAACTATGAAGTACTGATGAAAGAAACTGAAGAAGACATAAACAAATGGAAAGACATTCCATGCTCATGGACTGGAAGAACAATATAATATTGTTAAAATGTAGATACTATCCAAAGCAATCTACACATTTTATGCAATTCCTATCAAAAAACCAAGAGCATATTTCAACAGAACTAGAACAAACAATCCTAAAATTTATATGGAGCCACAAAAGATCCAAATACCCAAAGCAAATTTGGAAAAAAAAAAAAAAAAGGCAAAGCGGGAGGCATCACAATTCCAGTCTTCAAGTTACATTGCAAAGCTGTAGTAATCAAAACGGTATGGTACCAGCACAAAAAGAGACAGATAGATCAAGAGAACAGAATAGAAAACCCAGAAATAAACCCGCAACCATATGGTCAATTAATCTTTGACAAAGCAGGAAAGAACATCCAATGCAAACAAGACAGTCTCTTCAACAAATGCTGTTGAGAATACTGGACAGCAACATGTGAAAGAAAGAAACTGGACCACTTCCTTACATCGTACACAAATATAAATTCAAAATGGATTAAAGACCTAAATGTGAGACCTGAAATCTTAAAAATCCTAGAAAAGAACACAGGCAGTAACTTCTCTGACATCGGGTAAAGCATCTTTTTTCTAGATGTGTCTCCTGAGGCAAGGGAAACGAAAGCAAAAATAAACTAGTGGGACTGTATCAAAATAAAAAGGTTCTGCACAGCAAGGGAAACAGTTAACAAAACTAAAAGACAACCAAATAAGTGTGACAAATAAAGAAACAGACTCTTAATTATGGAGAACAATCTGATGGTTACCAGAAAGGAGGGTGGTAGGATGGATGAAATAGGTGATGGGGATTAAGGAGTGCACTTCACTATATTGTATGCTGGAAACTATTAAAACACGGTATGTTAACTAAGCAGAATTTAAAAAAAAACTTGCAAAAATTAAAAATAATAAAGTAAAACAAATTACGAAGTTATAGTAATCAAAATAATACTATGCCAGCATAAAATAGATATATAGATGAATAGAAGGAAATAGACAACACAGAATTAAACCCATGCCTAAATGGTCAAGTGATCTTTGACAAGGATGCCATAACTGAAATCTTGGGAAAAGAGTCTCTTTAACAAATAGTGTTGGGAAAACTGGATATTCACATGCAAAACAATGAAACTGGATCTTTATATTATACCATATGCAAAAATTAATTTGAGATGGATTAAAGACTTTAGAGCTGAAACTATAAAACTCTTGTATATGTCAACCTGACTAGGACAAGCGATGTCAGAGAGTTGGCTAAACATTTCTGGATAGGTCTTTGAGAATGTCTCCCAAAGAAATCAGTATTTGAATCAATAGACTATTCAGTAGAAAAGTTTGATCATTAGAAAAAAGACTGTCCTCACCAATACAAGTAGGCATCATCCAATCTATTGAGAACATGAATAGAATAAAAAGATGAAGTCCCACAGGTTCATTTTATCTTTTGTTTCTCTTGCCTTTGGAGATGGGTCATAAAAAAGGTTGCTGTGGCCGATGTCATAGAGGTTGCTGCCTATGTTCTCCTCTAGGATTTTGATGGATTCCTGTCTCACATCGAGGTCTTTCAACCATTTGGAGTTTATCTTTGTGTATGGTGTGAGAGAGTGGTCAAGTTTCATTCTTTTGCATGTAGCTGTCCAATTTTCCCAGCACCATTTATTGAAGAGACATCTTTTTTCCACTGGATGTTTTTTCCTGCTTTATCAAAGATTAGTTGCTCAAAGAGCTGAGGGTGACTAACATAATAAAAAAATATGATTATAACAAAAAAAAGGAAAAAGAAAAGAACAAAAAGATGGATGAAAGGCAGATTGGTTCTGAGACATCTACCTTCCCCTCCCCTCAGACACTGGCACTCCTGGTTCTCAGGTTTTCAGACTCAGACCGAGATTTACATTGTTAGCCCCTGATCGTCAGGTCTTTGGACTCAGACTGGCTTTCCCCGCTCAGCGGTTTGCTGATGGCTGATCTGGGGACTCTCCAGCCTCCATAACCCTGCGAGCCAATTCCTATAACGAATCTTCACTTTCTATCTACTTATCTACCTACTTGATTGGTTCTAGTTCTCTGGAGAACTAATACTAAAACATAAGGGAAAAGCTTTATAACACTGATCTTGGCAATATATATATTTTTTAATTTGACACTAAAAGCAAAAGCAACAAGAACAAATATAGACAAGTGGGACATCAAACCAAAAAGCTTCTGTGCAGCTAAGGAAACAATCAACAGAGTAGAAAGGCCACCTACAGAATGAGAGAAAATATTTGCAAATCATATACCTGGTAAGAAGTTAATTTCCAAAATATGTGAGAAAGTTCCATCATTCAATAGCAGAAAACTAATGCAATTAAAAGATGGACAGAAGACTTGAATAGGTATTTCTTCAAAGAAGACAGAAAAATGGATAACATGCATATGAAAAGATGCAAATCATCAGGGAAATGTAAATCAAAACCACATGAGACAGAACCTCACACTTGTTAGGATGGCTATCAAAAAGAAAATAAAACAAAACAGAAAAGAGCCAGTGTCATACGTGAAGTATGTGAAAAAAACTGGACCCCTTGTGCACTGTTCCAGGAATATAAAGTGGTATCACTTCTATGAACAAGCCTTTCTTTTGATTGTGATGCTGATACTGTGTCTCAGGTGTGAGCATTTCTGGGATGATGGGGATAGTAGATGGCATATAAAATAGAGCGCATCTTTTAGCAAGTTTGTTTTGAAGATAACTAAGCCAAATAAACTTAGGAAAATAAGGGTTTCATTGTTTTTATGACTCATGGCCTGATTAGGGGTTTGGAATCCAAGCTTCAGCTAAGGATAAAATATTACATAGTCATTATTCCTTCCCTATATCACAGAGGGAATTTTGTGAAGAGAGGATACAGATGATAATCACATTCAAATATCAACTCTCTTTTCCATGGTTCACCTGGGATTTTCATATATGCTTAGATTTGATGGACTAATATTTTGCTCTGAATTTTTGCATCTTCATTCATGTGATATTTGTCCCTAGAAAGTCCTTATATTTCTAATCTCACATATGTTATGTTTTGTTCAAAGTTAGGGCAATTTGGCAAAGGCAATTTTTTTCAAGTGCCAGAATATTCTGAATGACCCCAAAAATGTCAGATTCTAGAAGGTATGAATGAACACGTATATGCATTTTTCTGTACCAAGTGCAATTCTTTACATATATAGGTCACTATGGGTTTTCTACATCTTCTTAAGTCATTTAAATCATATCTCTTTCTGAAAAAGCCCCCTTTTTTTGCAATTTTTCCATAAAAATTTTTAAAAAGGGAAATTATGGTCAAAATTTTAAATGCGTTTTTTAGAGAAAAAATAAACAGAAATAACAAATCTTATGGAAAATGACATATTAAAGCTTCTAGGAATGGCAAGATCTGTTTAAAAATTTAACTTTATATATTTAAAATATAATTTTATAGAGTTATAAATATATATGTAACATATAAATTTATATAAATATGTTATATACTTTTATGTGTGTATATATATAAACATATATATATATAAACATATATATATATATATATAATTTTTGACATTTATACAAGAATACTGACACTTCTAGGAAAAAATAGGGCTTATTTTGTATACGCCAGTATCCATGTACCTTCAACTGACATGTATCCTCAACTGACACGATATCCTGCTGTTGTCAATAGGATCAATTTTGTTATATCATCCAAACTTGATGTCATAGGGTGTTTTAAAACATAAGTGAGGTAGTCCTCTGTGCTGACCTCTATAATATGCCTGACTGATGAATAGCCAATAGCTTGGCCACATAATTTTAAAAAACTGACCATGAGACTATTCAAGGTGAAAGATTACAGAATGACCACAACAGTCTCATGTATGTTTGTTTAAAGTCATCTGAGTGCTTTTTATTCTCTTCTCAAATGTGAATTCTTTATGTTCTTTGGGATGTGTTCCATACTTTAAGCTATAAATCATTAATCTTGCCCTTATAACTTTTGTACATCTTTAACCATTGCTAAGGTAATGTTATACAGGGGACTTCTGATGTAATCCTTGGTATTACCCCCTCACAATTTCAAACTGTAAGGGATATTTTTTATAAAATTTAAGTTAATGTATATCAGAAATAAGAAATACCAATGCCATAATTACAAAGACAAAAATTTACCTAATGAGAATTATACTACTTCTCCCCCTTTCTGCAAGCAATTCTAATAACAATAAAAATTCACAACCTTGTCAATCCCCTTAGAGCTTGTTTTTTTAGTGAAATATTAAGTAGTATGAGACATTTAATTAATTTTTCTACAATCTACTTCTAAGAATCAGTATCACATTAGCAGAAAACAAACGGAAATTGAGGATTAACTAGGGGGAAAAACACCCTCTGGAGTCTATTCCAGTGATATACACTCAGCCTAAGCATTTTCTACAGATGAAATCTAAGTTACCTTGCTCAAGACCACTGATGCAATTCCATCCCAGCAACTGTCAGACCAGTTCTTTTGAGAAGTGATTTTGTAGAAAATTTTTTAAAACGGCAAGGAGGTAAGAGGCTAAGTAAGCAAAACTGGGGTGTGTGTTTAATCTTTTTGCACAGCGAAATCACTACACTCAATTCACTATTTTGCAGAGAGGGGTTATGTTTCTCATAGCCTCAGCAATTATCTACCTAAAATAGTTTGCTCATTTTAGAGCCTAACGGTTTGAATCGAAAGCAAAAAAAAGCAGTCCCAAATAAATGCACCACTTGTTTTTGTTGATTTTGTCTCTACTTGAAACAATACTGAAGTTTACTTTAGTCCCCTAGATTTTTCATAGGAATGTTTGCTTTACATATGCAAAAGCATCTCCCTATAGCATTAATATGGCTTATTAATCTTCAAAGAAACTACGCTTTTTTATGCACTGTAACAGCCAAGTCTAAAATGAAAGCTTTCAAGTTTGTTGACTCCGGAGCTGTTTTGATTTTTTTTTTTCCATTCTGCCATAAATGCCCTTTTTCCTGATTCGACACTGGGAATTAAAAAAAGCGAATTCTGACAGCATAAGTCACCTAAGGAACAACATCTGTGCTCGTCTTGCTTCTAATTTTCTAGCACCCTAGATATTCAGAATAACTGAACCTACTGGACCTCTACCAAGTTATCTATCTCTGACGACTGCTGTGCTGTAAATTCATACCGAAAACTATTTTATTCTGAATTGCTGCAGCTCGACCCGATAAAATGGGAACTCTTCCACAGATTTTCCTGTCAAGTTCAACCTGGAGGTAGGATTTAGGAAGGCTGCGTGCCTTGGTCTACTGACAGAGAGTGATTTCCTCACCATCCTCAGAGCACCCTTCCTCAAGGCCGGCATTCAAAACTAGTGCACACATATGCCAGTACTAAGGCTTTGCTGTAATGGGCTCAGAAAGGTTGTCTTTAGGCTCTTTCATTTTTAAAAGTCCTGATAAGGTGGCTCGGGAGGACTCACAGGAGTTTCCTGCTAAGTAGCCTTCTAGCATGCTGCTGAGCAATTGGGCAGTTATCTTCTCTCAGACTCATTAGTTTATGCTTTCAGTCACTCATTTGCAGATTTAAGCTTGAGTTTCTCAGGGTGAAAAAGAGCTTCCACATCATACCCTAGAAAGGCCACCAACTCTTTGAACTGGTACTTTAAAGGGTCTTGGCAAATGGGTATCACAATTCTACTCTCAATCCATGCTGAGTGGAGACCCTCAAAAAAAAAAAAAAAAAACCACACCCCCCCCAAAAACAAACCCAGTTCTATCAAATACTTACTTAGTGATTGATTCAAGAGGAGTTTGCTTTGGTTAGAGTGCTAAGAATTTTATAAAAAGAGGTAAAACCAGGGGCGCCTGGGTGGCTCAGTCCACTGAGTGTCTGCCTTCAGCTCAGGTCATGATCTCAGGGTCCTGGGATTGAGCCCCGCATCCGGCTCCCTGCTCAGTGGGGAGCTCAGTAGAGCCCTGCTCTACTCCTCCCGCCTTGTGCTCAATTATGCTCTCTCCCTCTCAAAAATAAATAAAAAATCTTTTTAAAAAAATGTTAAAAAAAAATTTTATGAAAGCAGGGCAGACTAAAGACAAGGAGTAGGTGACCAACCTTCCCAGTTTGCCCGGGACTCAGGGGTCCTGGATGTGGAACTCTCAGTGCTAAAACTAGGAAAGTCCTGGGCAGACCAAATGAGCTGGTTACGCTAAGTATTTTATTCCATTTTGTTATTTTATTACTTTCCAGATTTCCTGAGCTACGACTGACAACATTTGTGTATATTTAAGTTGTACAATGTTTTGATATTCATATATATTGTGAAATGATTGCCATAATCAAAGTAATCAATCCAGGCAATATTCATCATGCCACATAACTACTCTAACGCTTAAGTGTCCTCCAAATTAACTCTACCCCCTACTATTTAAAGTCTACTTAAAGGAAAAACTGCCATTTTCCCTTTAGCAAATAAACTTCCTAGAACAGAATAAAATACTTCCTTCTACCCATTCTGCTAGTTAACAAACATGGTTAAACCCTGTTTGCCTTTTTTAATTTAAATGTTATCAAAAAGAAATTGTATAAATAAAATTCTTGCTAAGCACCTAGAGGACATCCCAGTTGACACTGGTTTAAATTCTGTGTTCTGCATGCCAATGCATATCCACACATCACAATCCAGACTGACTGAGCAACACTGGTCATGCCTGTGTGCTCTATCCAGGTCCTAACTCCACGGCAGAGACACGGAGTTGTGTAAACGTCACTTCAAGAGATAGAGAGAAAAAGAAAAAAGAAAAAAAAAAGCCTGGATATTTTATAGGCTATCAGTTGTGACAGTGAAAAGTAAAGACTTAACCCTCCCTGTTGCTATTGCCTGAAGGAACACTTGTAGAAAATAAACCAAGATAGTTTCCACAGGTAAAGCTTAGGCAATAAAAAAAGAAAGCAACATCTGCGTCAAAAGAAACTCTAAGAAAGTTAAGTCTGTAGAGTTTGACCTGAAAACCACCACAGCTTGTCTGAATTACACGGCCACCTGTCACAACTGTGCCTGAGATTCTTCTAAAACAGTAGGGGTTTGTCACATAAATGGAATGTGCAGGATTTAAATTATTGGAGACCATGAGGCCACCCCAATGAACGTGAAAGTTTTCAAAACAGAAATGACAGGGCTTAGTGTCTCCTAAAGCCATGTGACACTCCCTGTTGACAGCTGCCCAGAAGCCCTACAGTGAGATTAAACATTAAAATGACAACATCATCACTGGATTTCTAACAAAGTTAGCACAGACTAATTCACAAGATTAAATTCATAAATATCCCCTTTGCACATACAGAAATCATTTGCCAAGGGTACATAACACTGCTGAGGCAGTTTCCAGTACGGGCAGAGCTGCTGCCTCACATAATTCTCTTAAATATATTAGGGGTCTTCACCTTAACCACTGGTGGAGGCCGAAATCTACAACACAGGAAAACATCTCTTGGTTGCCTCCTCCTACATTCCTCAGAAAAGTGACAAAGTCACTCACGTGTCGGTTTAAGAAAAGTGCTTGCTTTTTGTTCTCCATCCCCCTTACTGCCTTCTCAAATGCCTTACAGTTCTGGGAGATGAAAAATGAATACACAAGGAGGATGGCATGAGCCATATAATCAGATAACTGAGAAATCTTTTTGTGAAATCCCCTATCACATTCTCCATGCCTAATGTGACTGCTTTTTGAAGACACGCTCCAAGTCCCTTATCAGGCCTCTGTGCTACTCTTTCCCATACTGGACATCTCTTACTCTACCATGCTTGCTTCACTGAACTTCTTCATTTGTCTTAATTACCACCTATTTCATGTTTTATCTCAACCCAGGTACCTAGTTCCTAAAATGCTCTTTTATCACCAAATCCATTTTTTTTCCTTTAAAGATCAAATTCAGTATCACTTCCTTTTCAATGTTTTCTTAGTTCTTTCATTATATTTATTGCTTCATTTATGATTGCTAAATGTAATACATTTTCAATTCAGAATATTAATAAAGTCCAAAAAATTATATATAATTTTATTACACACATATTCTGTAGATGCACATATAATCTGAATTCTCCTGTAAGTTCACCACACAAGGAAAGCCGCTGTTTACATTTAGTTTATCTCCTTCTAACATATATGATTTCTTTCATGCTCCTTGACAAGCAGTGCTCAGCCTGATTGCAGACCTGTTGTCAACACCCATGCAGGTGCTTCGAGATGCTTTGTGATTCACATAAGTTGAAGTTGGAAGCAGCCTTGGGAATCAAAGAATTCAACTACTTATTTTACAAGCAAGCACCTCACCATAGATCATCCAGCTTGTAAGCAGTAGAATTAGAACTAAATTCAGATAAGGCCAGCATGTTCAGGAGCATAGGCTGTGCACTAGACAGGAGAGCCTGTATATTGACCAGGCTGCGCACCAAGGCTCAGTCCTGCGTCATATGGAGAGGGGGGCACGGAAGCACCATCCAATTACCGCGCACTTGTAGGGCTTCAAGTGCCAGCCATGGTAGTGGGTGGAGAGGAAAATGTGAGCGAGTGATGTTTCTGATCCACTGACAGCACTGTGTAGGCTAGCAACGAGCCTGAATCTGGGTTTATCATTTTCCAAGTGGAAGCTTTTTCAGGGCTCTAGGTTTCCCAATGCATCATTCTTCCTAAAAGGACATATTTTAAAAACTACTCCCCATTAGATAGTTCCCTGTAATTTTATGACATTTGTTTCTCATATATATGTATAAATACATATGTAAATATATATATATGAAATCCCCCCAAATCCCACAATTATTAATTACTATAATCCTAGTCTGAAAAAGTTTCAAGCAACACACAACGAATTGGATTGACTGACTGATGATTGGAGTGTGCACTTGGAAAGCAGACCTGACAGCAGGTCAATAATGAGCTTTTAAAGTTACTGGACCTGACAATGATCTTCACTTCTCCTCCTGAACATCCAGCAAATTGCCTTACACTCTGCAAAGATTTGTTTAAATTAATTCCTATACCATATAAAAGGAAATCCTAGTGTTCAAGAAAACATAAAGTCACAGAAAAATTAGCTGTATCTTCTATTAAGAATAATTTTGATCAGCCAAACTAGAATATGAGTAAGGGAAACATTTATATAAATTAGAGAAAATGACCATTGAGGAGTTAAAAGCATAGCGCTTGCAAGTGACAATTTTGTATCTACATCTGGATTCTGTTATTGATATTAACTAATAGTGTGTTCCCAGGAAAACGCATCTGTGAAATGGAAATGATAATAGTACTTCTTGGAGCTTTTCTAAATGTTACAAAAATTAATGCGTACCATGGCAAACACTCAGTACTGTTAGCTATGATTATCACTGCAGCTTTGCATTCATAATGTACATGTAGTTCTTTTATTTGCCTTATCAAACTGGACTCTACCAATAACTGGGAGATGTGTTTAAAGAGACTCGTAAATAACCAAGGAGAAATGGCTCTCCCAAAGCCTTATTCTGAGAGGTTTTTCTATAGGTTTCCTTTCACACAGGTAATTGACATAGCTGTTGATTTTTTGAAAGTTTTGAACTATAACTTGATTCAGAAAATAAGAGAAACAAATGTTTGTCTTCCAAATTAAAACTGGGATGTCTCATTTGAAATAATTCAATGTGTTAAGATATAAATATCAGGAAAATGTTTTAATAACTTTCTGCTTCTCAAAATGGAATCAATTACTCATTTTCCAGAAAAACCGTGTAGCCTGTTGAAGCTGCATTACGATCTCTTCTGAAGAAAGCAAAAATATGTAATGATTCATGGGTGATTTCATTTGGGTTTGGGACCTTCAACCAATCACCTTGGTGAGCTTACTTTGTGAACAGGTGCAAGGGTTAACCAGAGGATCAGTGTACAGAAGCGAGTTTACTTTCCTGATGTAACCAGTTTGGAGGAGGAAGCTTACCATCTTCTCTCCTCCGCAAATTTAGAACCTGGACACTGGATGATTCCAATGTGCGATGGGTATTAGAACCGGCCTTCTTGGGCTGATCACCTGATCAGCTCATCAGCAAATTATTACCCCTTCTAAGGAGATGTGAATTGAATGGTTAGAAAGAAAAACTAGAAGTATTCCGTTTACTAAGTAAATAAAATTACTGTATATTTGTGGAATGGAATATGCTTTGGCCTTTAAAAACGGAGGAAACACTTTATGTAATCATAAGGAAGGATTCTTGCTAAGTGAAAAAAGGAGAACAGCATTATGACATGATACCAACTGTGTAAAAGAGGAGAAATAAAAATAAAAGAAGCATGTTTGCTTACATAAGCATGAAATATCTCCAGAAGAGCATACAAGAAATTGGCAATACTGGTTCTTTCTTTCACAGGGCCATGAGGGCTGGGCGCATGCATGGCAGGGAGATTTTTCACTGAGTATCTTTAAAATTTTGAACAATGTGACAACCCTGCTTACTCAAAAATAAATAAAATTAAAGCAAAAAGTGAAAGATACTTTTATACCTTTTCTCAAACGCCATCTTTTTTTTTTTTCTTTTTGATGTAGCTGCTACCTCTTGCCTGTTTTGTTTTCTTCTAAATATCTAAGTGAGTCTCATAGGATTTTTATACCATTACCTTACATAACAGGAGCCCCTTCTAATAAAAATGTCACATTTGATACTGAGGCCTCTGGAAGCTATATATGTAATTCAACTGTTAAAGTTGCATCAACATTTCATAACAGATTTCTGATATTTACCTATACCTTTCAGCCTGATGTTTTATGAAACTTCCTCTTTTTCCGAAGAAACAGAGCCAGGGTCTTCCTAGACCTTGAACTGTGATTTATTTTCTTTGTCCCGGTTTGACCCACTTCTGCATTTTGGAGACTGCTAACTCTACGCCCTTGAGGATGAGGAAAAATAAATCCTTGCAGCTTCCCAGAATATAAATTACAAGGAAGTGAGCAAGATAAGTGTAGTGTAGGAAATCGACTTTCCTTTTCCTGATGTAAACTATCAGAAGTCTTCCCTTTGTTTATTTCTAATCCATCAATCAAAGAATTAAGGAACTGAAGCAACTTTTCAATTAGTGTGCTATTTGTTCATTTCATAACATTTTAGATAATTATTTTAAACTTTTTGCACCAAGGTTCTGTTCAGAATAGGAGAGAATAAATTCACACCCTAGTAATCTGGGAATGGGGGAAAATTCCAGTTGTTTGTTATTCGGCCCCTCTTCCCCCAATCAAACCCATACATATATAAACTTGTATGGAAATACAAAAATATATATTATATGGAAATTTTATAATTTTCGTCACAAGAATATGCACCAGTGGGGTTGATGGCTCCCCTTGGTCTGTGGTCCACAACACTATACATTTTAGTGACAGGAATTCACACATGCCAGTTTTAAAAGTATGGTATCATGTCAGAAATACATCGCATCAGAAAATAACAGCTACGAGTATAGTTCTTAGCAATTTGTAAAGTCCTTAGACATAAGTTTCTCATCTGATGAAACCACATGTGAGATAAATATGGTAAGTCAGGGACCATTTCCTAAGTACCTACTCCAGGTTAGTTATTTTCCATTCATTGCCTAATCCTCACAATGAAACTTATAAAGCATTACTAGAGTTCCCATTTTACAGATGAAGAAATTAAAGCCACAGTAAGTCACAATTCTAATTTGGGGGATGGGGAATTTCATTGGCCCACTGGCCCACCATGGATAAAGAATCTACTTCCAGTCCAATTAACTGGAGGGAGTTTGGGGCAGGACTCTCTACGAAACACGTACCTTCCACAACAGCTCAGCTTGACATAAAAGGTGAGTGGTCCCAGGCTCAGTAAGTCCCACAAAATGTGCAGTATGTTGTGTTGGGCCATCCAGTTGTAAAACCTGGCAACCAAGGCTCCTCCTTCAGCTCTACTTTGAAATCGAACTGCATCATAGATTACTACAGACCGCCTACCCAGAGGCAGAAGAGAGCATGGAGATCTATTCATTAGGCAGGTGACATTTCAACTCAGATTTAAAGAATGAGAGAGAACTTGTCAGACAGACCACGTGCTGCAGAACACAGCATATCAAAGACACGGAGTTACCAGAGACTGTGTTCAGTAAGTATGGAGTGAATGACAGCACTGAACATTATGGCACTGGAGAAATGCGAGTGTGGCTGGAGGAAGGCTGGTGTGGGAAGGGAATCACAGGAAGGAGTTACATGATACAGGTTTTATATGGCCATGCCACCATGTTTGGAGTAGAAGCTGAAGGTGATGGGAGCCACTGTTGGACTTCAAGCAGGGAGAATAAATATCTAGCTTTTTCTTTTTGAAAGATTACTCTGAAATCAGCTTGGAAATCAGATTGCACAGGAGTAAAATAGAGACTAAAAGCCATTTGGGAAGTTATTAGAATAATTCAGGCAAGAAGAGCTGAGGATGAGTAATGACAGTGACCATGGTGAGAAAGAAGGGGTGACTTGACCATACAAAAGCAGAGTTGCTAGGGATGGGCAAATTGGATCCTCGGGGAAAAGATCGCCTGCCTAGGAAATAGCTATTTCCATCACTGTGAACAGGGTCAAGGGGCACAATTACCCCTTCACAGAATGTATATCCTTAGTTCTACAAACAAATTGTTACTTACAAAGTAGCATCGTGGCCTTTGAGAAAGCTGTTCGGAATTTTTGTACTTGAAATTTATTTTTACCTGATTAGAATTACTGTATTTATCAATTCCGACCAATTTTAAACATGACAGATTATTCTTACTTTGCTTTCTCCAAAGACTGAATCTAAAATCATATCTATATCCATTTGTATAAAGATTAGATTTTTCTAAGTTTAATGTCGAAAAATACTAAGTAACATGCTCTTTTCGTTCCACAGGATAGATTTAAAAAGGAGGGGAAAGTCTTTCTTAAGGTTGTCTGAGAAAAGAAAAACAACTTTACAGATAAAATCATGCCTTCATTTAGATCTGAGAGAAAAGTTAGGATAATTTGTCTCAATGGAGGCAGAGCACATCTTTGGGACTTGTGCTTTGTTAGCTTGTTTGCTGGACTTTTTTTTTTTCTTCCCCATCTGCTCATTTGCTTTCCTCATTTTATTTATCAGTCTGTGAATGGATAATTATCCCCCCCACACTTTTTGTCCCCTTTACTGTTGATGTTCTGTTTTTGTCAGATTTGTTTTCCCTTGATGGTTTTCCTACTGCAATCATCATGCAAGAGGGTGATACATTTTTTCACTTAACTATAATTTCTTTATCATGCAAATTTCAAGATTAATAATGGCACAAGCGGATAAGAAAAAGTCTCTTTAGAGCTTCTTAGTTTTACCACATAATGACACATTATTTAGACCAAATCACTCAGTTCTTTTATAGATACATATTGAAATCATCAGAAAGAAATTGAATTATCATTTTATTAGAAAAAAAAATATCAGTAGAGGCAAGCATTAATACCCAAGTGCCAGGAAGCAGGAAAGTTAGGACCAAAATATTCATAGTACTTCAATGAGATATACTTCTCTAATGACTTAAGACCCAAAATTATTCAATTTTTTTTCATTTCCGAAAAATGTTTTTTTTTAATTGGTGAGGTATCAATTACCATCAAATCAGTAATAACCTTAAAACCTACATTTTCTTTTTAAACATTTAAGATATTAAAATTGTAGCTCCCTGAAACTAATAGATCTTTTAGGCTTTTCTGAAAACAAACAAACAACAAAAAAAACCTAGTTTTTGAGTACCCAAAAACTCAAATGGAATAATTTAAGTCTAGCGATAGAATGATCAATGAACATTATTATTTAATTTTAGCAGGAGAATATTTGGAGATCAATTGAAAGAGTTAGGTTTTCAACCATCAAAAATGAGGAAGTTGACATAAAAAATTTATGTATCAAAGGAAACTGTCTATATGCTTTTCTATATGCTATATTATCCACACAGGAAAAGTGTATTATCATTAATGGAGATCTTCATGATATAGACAAATATAAAAATTATAGATACAAGGCATATTATTTTATGAAGCATATTGTATTAATTTTCTAATGCTGATATACCAAATCACTATAAATTTAGTGACTTAAAAAACAAAAATCTACTTTTTCACATTTCCACAGATCTCAAAAGGACAAAATCAAAGTATCAGTAGGGCTGCATTCCTTTCTGGAAGATCTATGGAAGAATACATTTCTTTGCCTTCTCAGTATATTTATATACACTGCCCACATTCCTTGGCTCATAGAGCCCTTCCTCCATCTTTGAAACCAACAATGATAGGTTGACTCTTTCTCAAATAGCATCATGGTGACCACTTCTGCTTCCCTCTCCCACTTTAAAGAATCCTTGTGATTATCATGGGGTCCACCTGGATGATCTGGGATATTCTCCCTACTTAAAGTCAGATTTACAACCTTCATTCCATTTGCCACCTTAATTCCCCTTTGCCATGCAATTTAACAAATTCAAAGGTTAGCAGGAATTAGGACATGGGCATTTTTGGAGGAGCAGTCATTATTCTGTCTGAAACATACATTTTTATGCATTACTCTCATGGTGAAATTTGGAATTATATAAAAATTAAATTACCTTTTATGTAATTTATATCAAGTTATATAAATTTCCGAATTAAATTTGGTTTTGAGTAAATGTTATACAATTAATGGAAATTACCTGTATTCTTAATAATAATAATGTGTAATGTTTATACTCCTATAACCAATAACTTTATATTTTAATAATTTGTATGGTGGAATAGAATCTTTAAAGCCAACCTTCCCAGTGATAAAAAAAATTTTACTTTAGCTAAAAATTATTTAGTATAGTTCAGGATCTAGGTAAAATTCCATATTCTACATCTATATATTATTATCTATATTTGATATCTACATCTATATCCTAAATCACCTCACACTCTTGGAGAAAATTATGTCATGCAGATTAGCACCTTGTTAATCATCTTCTGATTTTAAGAAATTTATATGGATAAGTGTGTGTGTGTGTGTGTGTGTGTGTGCGTGCATGTGTGTGAGAGAGCGAGCAAGCGAGAGAGAAGGAGAATTATGATAGGTAATTTGTTTTCTTCAAAATAATATTTGAAATGACATCCTCACTGAATAGTATCTTTGCAAGCATTAAGCAGCATTACTATTTAACTGGGTTATCATGGGCCTAGTCCACATTGCCAGGGCAACGGAACCTAGAAAAATTGTGACATGCTTTAGATCTATAGTTATATGGCCTTCTTTATAGAGATTTTGCGGAGTACATTTTTGAAGGTCTTGACTAGTATCATCTTTATGAAAAGCCTCAGGTTTTGTTCCTTTAATTCTCAGTGCCAAAAAATGCTTTGCCTTTCATGAGTCAGTGGTATATTTTTTGTTTTACTGACACTGAATCTTGTGCCCATCCAAGTTTTCTTCTTTCCTTGGCTGCCAGGGATCAGAGAACCAAATTTGATGTTGACCTCTACCAACTGAATAAAACATTGTGTTATGAATCTTTCTGTCCTAATTTATCCTGGTTACTTAACTCTTATTTTCATTTTTTCTTACTTCTTTATGTTTATGTCATACCATAAAGTATGTTTCTATATAAGTTATATCAAAATTATTTCAACATATAATCTTTAAAAAAGATAGTGTATAGAATTGAATATCTTGACAACTTAGCTGAAAGATTCAGAATAAAAGTGAATTAAGCATCCAGATGTTAAAATAAGGTTTTTGTCTCAATTAGCTACCTAGATCTTCTAAACGGGGGTGGGGGGTGGATTCTATAGGTCTGGGAGTAGAGTAGGGAAAGAATTCTCTTTCCTATACAATCTGAGAATCTGATGGCCATAACAGTCTGATTTAATGTAGAATAATGCATAGAAATATTAATTATCTTAAACCAAAGCTTTGGATAAAATGATTTGGTGAATATTAAAATATTCATCTTTCATTCATTGTGACTCTTTGCCAACCTCACAGCTTTAATATTGGTGGAATATTTCATCCAGTGTGTAAAAAATAGATTTTATATTCTATTCCCAGAACATAACTTTTTATCGACTTCCTAGCAAGTTACATACCCTTTTAAAATAATCAGTAAAATCTCAGAATTTGCTGGAAATCAAAGAAATGGATAATTTAACACATATCTATGGCTTCTCATGTATACACCCTTGTTATATGAATATTCTTCCTAATAATGAAATTTCAAAATCCTGGCAAGTAGAGGATAATGATTAACCACAGAGCACTTAGGATACTCTTTGGTTTAGTAGTTAAGCTTTTCCTTTTGGGAGACCTATATCTTATTCTCAACTCCATTATTGACTGGTCGATCCAACATTAGCAATGCATCCTGAATGGCAGCCTCACCAGGCTTTTGTTGGGCATCCACAGGGAAATTAATTCCCTCACTACATCACGGCTTCTCAAATTTCTTAATATATCCTAGGCAGATACTATGTATAGAATTTCAAGTTTTCAAGGAAAGATGTTTGGTAAGGGCAAAATATGCTATAAAATATATGATTAAACATCAAAAAATATACTGATGCTATGTGGTGAAAATAAATAATTTTTAACTTCTCAGAAGACAAGTTTGTATGATGCCTCAAGGTCAATCAATGTCACATGCACTATCTCTTCATAAACTGAAAGGTGATCAGGTTTCTGCATCACTGAATAGGCTAACACCAGAGTACCTGTTATTTTTTCCTCTATTTTATTCACTTTAATTGTATTTTATCAGAATTTATTTAAAACCTAAATTATTTCATATTTGTTTAATCATATTCAAGGAGATATCTTTGGGAGCTTCACCAATTAAACCTCCTCCAAATATTTCAAAGCCTCGACACAATAAACATGCAACAGAAAATCTTGCTTGGCACATTTTTCTCCTTTAATGTAAATTGAATGGGCCAAATTTTATGGTCTAATTTGATTTTTCCACGGTCTTATAGACACAGTCACAGTCTCAAAGGGGTTTCATCACATTGAATTAGTACAAACCAAAGTGCATTAAATGATAGGCATTGCAGAAGTCCTATGTCAGATAAAAACACAGCATTTTCAATAAAAGGGTATCTATTTTCCTGCCTGTATGCTCACAGAGAGACAAATAGTAGGCTTTTGGCATTACACCTTAAGGTCTTAAAGTCAAAAGCTTTATTCTTGTTCAGTGATAGCTTTTAAAATGAAAGAAGAGGGTTTTGGTTTTCAATGACAATTGTCATAGGATATTAGAGGTCCTTGAAAACCCAAAGATAGGCATCCTTACCTGTCTTACAACGTAACACAACTAGCATCAGATCTGATAACTCAGGCTTTAGCTCAAGGTCTTTCCACTACTGTCACAAAGATTGTTATTCAGATCTTGAAAGCAAGAATACCTACAATGTGGATGGTATACAGAATTTTTTTTTTAATCTACAATACTAAAACAATAAATGAAGTTCTGTTTGAAAAGTGAAGCGAGGTACCAGTGTGACAGATAACCGAGTGGAATCTTGGGCAGGGATGGAATAATCACACGACTCTCATTATTTTTCTTTTTCCATTTTTATATGGGACCTTTTTCATAGTATGAGGTAGGAAATTAACTTTATTTTTTGATACAGATAATTATGAGTTAGTCATTTCCTCCAAACAATGCAGGAATTGTAACAGGTTTTTCTTTACTTCACAATTATCCTTTCTCGCCACCTATTATTTCCAACTTGTTAATAATGTCATAAGACTACACATATATATAAGTTAAATTTGCCAGTATGACTGTAAGTATAACTGACTACATTATATAAATTTCAGGTGTACAACAGAGTGATCTGATATTTATATACATAAGATGATCACCAGTGTCTAGCTTCTGTCACCTTACATCATTTTGACCCAGTATGACTTATTGTTTCTTGCATCAACTATTTTAGTGTTTTTTTTTTCTTAAAGAAGTGCATTCTTTAGTATTTCTTTAGGCTAAAGTCTGTGGTTGGTAAATTTTATGAATTTTTGTGTCCATAAAGGCATATTTATTTCACCTTCGCTTTTGCATAGTAGTTGTGGCTGATGAACCTCAAGTTCTTTTTCCTTAGCACTTTGGAAGTAGTATCTCATGTCTTCTTGCATCTATTGTTTCTGATACCATTCTGTTTCTCGTTTCTTTATGGTAATTTACCTCCCCCTCTGATACCTCTTAGCATTTCATCTTTCTCTTTGCTGCATTAAAGTTTCATCAAGCTGTGGTGAGGGTATGGGTTTTCTTTTATCGATTCTGGCATTGATCTCATGTCTTGCTTATATTCTTAAAATTCTTGATACCTATTTTGTTAAATATAGCATTTCATCCTTATCTCCTGTTTACTCCTTTAGATTTCTTAAATAATTTGGAACATCTGGAACTATTCTCTATTCTTTTCACTTTCGCTTCATATTTCTACCAGACAGGAGGTGGACTGAGCAGATGGCAAGATCTCCTCTCCCACCCCAAATATATAATATAGCAGTGTTAGATGGAATATTTTAAGATGCAGAACAGAAAGGGAGTTCTTTGCAGTCCAGAAACAAAGAGTAAACATACAGACAAACTGGTAAGCAAGGATTACTGCCACCCATCTCATAGGCCTGAAGAGGCAGCTTACATATGCTAGTTCTAGGATTTTATCATGTGCAGTTGCAAAAATAGTAGAACACTGAAAGTGACTCCCTACATTAAAAAACAGTCAGGAAAACACACAAAATAATTAAAACAATGACACAGTAGTAAGCACAGAATAAATATCCCATGTAATAAAACATAGGTTTTAAGTTTAACTTATGCTGTATGTGTAAACCATAGGCAGGAACTGAAAATTTTATTCCCAATAGTCTAAATGGAACACACGTGTTAAAATAGAGAACTTTCCAGCTTCACACTGCACAGTTTAGTCATGAAATCTGATTGTTACCTACATGTTGTAAAACTCATAAATTGAGAAACAAATATAGTAACTAGTGTATAAGCATTGAATAACCATGAAACCATCCATAATCAAGGTTCTTTAAGCTGGGACTTGCCTATGATCCCCTGTGGATGGCTCCCACAAACAGCCAAGAGACAAATGACAATACCTTTCCAAAAGTAAAATGCTCAGAAAGACAGTATACTGATTTATCAGTTGCAGAATCTGAAACTTCATAGAGTTATGAAAGTAAAGCCTACGTGTCTATCATAAAGAGAATCTAAAACTGCAGGACTGAATTTTAAATCCCAAAAGGAGATCCATCCTAGCCTAAACACATACTCGTTGACATTCCCACATTTCTCCCATCTTGTTACTCATGGCTGACACTGGATCAGAATTAGTTGGGGCTCTGATTTTGAAGAGGCTCTTTCCTTCTCAAGTACACTGGAGGAAGTGAGGTTGACTCGGGATAAAACACTCTCAGGCTTTGGCCACCCAAGCTTGTGACCTCATTAACAGTACCATGCCCTAAGATGGTCACAATTTACTGTTGCCTTTGCTTGTTTTTTTTACTGTTGCTCTTTCTCTCACTGCAGCAACAAATGGCTATCATTCCACTCTGTAAAATAAGCTTGTTTGGAAAGCAATATACCCTGAATCTCATATTTGCATCAGGGTATATCCTTGTATTTGGGCAAAAAGTCTTAATAGAAAGCCTTTGAGAAAGGTGCTGAACAAGTCTTAGCACCTAATATTTACGGGAACAGGAGCAATTGGATCTTTTAGTTCTGAGAAACCCCAAAGATTTAGGTCTATATACTCTGAGTTCTACTTATACCCCCCCCCCCTAAGTTTTGACTGAGCTTATCTTGGTTGTACAATATATGGGGAATTTAATTGTGGGTAAAGGAGATAAACTGTATTATATGAAGGTAACAAACACCTCTTGCAGGAAAATTATAGTACTGATGCAATTTTCTTCCTTCTCTACTTTTCTGACTCCTCTTCAAACTCCTATTCCTTATAAATGAGTCTTTCCCTAGCATGGAACTTACTCTTCTCTTTCTGTTTTTTCTCTCCCTTGCCAAATCCGACTACATTTAGTATTTCAACTGTCACTTTTATATAAATAATAGCTAAATAAACATCTCTAGTCATAATTTTACTGTTGAGTTCCTGGCGTGATTTTAAACTTTTGTTCAAGATCTCATATATTTCCACAATTAACATAAAATCGAGTATGCTGCAAACCAGCACACTCTTTCCTTAAGAAATACATTTAGTTGTACAATTACCTGTTTTTCCATTAAGAGCCATATCACTCCTTATTTCACCAATCTTTCATTCACTCACTTTTTTTTTTAACCAAATATATATTTAATAACTACTGTAAAATGGGCACTGGTGATAAAATGGAAAGTGAGACAGTTAATGTACCTGTATAAGGAGCTCAACATCTGCATCTGCCAGAACATACATTACAGAATTCTAGACCTTGTGTGGGTGACTCTGTGTGCATGTATATATATGCATGCTATGTAGAAATGAACAGTGTGCTGTGATGGGCATCACCAGGGACACCCACAGGGGCTGTCAGGGAAATCTGTCACTTTAAGGGACCATTTAAACTAGCACCTAAGGCCAGATGATAAAAAGATCCTAGGAAGCATGTGACTTCCCAGAAGACAAAGTCAGTACAGTGGTTCTGACATGGGAGAGAGCATTTTATTCAGTTCTAGGAAGGGAAAGAATAACTAGAAAGAATGGCATGAAACATGTTGGAAAGTTTGACAGAGTCTAGAGCATGGAAATCATAGAGTTTGGATTCAGTTTTAATTATAAAAACAAGTCTGCCCTGGAGATACAAATTTGTGAACTATTATCGTCACCTGGTAATAAGTGAATATCCCTTGGGAGAGTATAGATAGGGAATAGCTTAGGACAGATAACCCTGTTTCCTCCAATAATTTGTGGTCAAAGTGGAGGATCTACCATTGGGAAGGGAGGGAGTGGAAAGAGTGTTCAATAAGACAGAGTAACAGGGAGAATTTTACTCAAAAGAGTGTTTAAAGGAGAACGAGTCCGCCGAATCTGAGGCTATTGAAACTGAGGAGTAGGGTAAGGCTAAAGCATGAAATGAGAGGTCACTGACATCTTGGCAAAGAGAAGATTTCATTTAAAGTATCCAAATTTTATCTTTAGTAACAATTTATATGGAAATCTTTCTAAAATATGTTCTTTACTATTTTCTTAAATTAAGAAATCAGAATATTTTAATCTATCCCTAAAGGCTCAATCATCATTACGTACGTTAACTCTTATTTATATTGCTGCAATTTGATGTGATAGAGGTACACGGGGCTGCTTATACCACTCTGTCTCTAGATGGGGATGCGTGTGTCTGCGTGTATGATGGTGGCTTGGGTTTTGCAATTTATTGGCTTTTTCAGTCTCCTCTCTTAACGTTAGGCTACACAGCATGACTTCTTGCTTTGTTGGCCTAGTTAAATAAATACATACTTGATTTAAAACAAACAAAAAACCAGGTTCCAAGTTCCAGTTAATATGTATATAGCTTTGTGTAATTTGTTGAAATAAGAGGTTAAGGCAAATTTCTCAACAGTAAAACTCCTTCCCGCCGCCCCCCTAAAATGGCTGTGAGAAGCAAATAAAGTCCATGAAAGCATCAGTAAAACTATAAAATGCTGTACAATTATAGACACTGGTGTTATTAGCTACTGAATATTGCTAATTCTAGAAACTCCATATCTTCTTAATTAATTTACTCTTTGTACACTTCTCTAAGCTAGAAATTTTGAAGATTTTTATTATGAATAGTCTAAAATAGGAGAAATGACTTTAGGTCAGAGGAGCTCTTGTTTTTTGTTAACGACAAGGGTTATTTTGGTCCACATACTCACTTCCCTTTTATGAAAGTATTGTCAGGTTTGTTAAGGTTGCTTCTATGTGATATCTGGAAGCGAGAGCTTACCATACTCAGGCCTTGCTGAATATTATGTAGCAAGATTCACAAAGTATAAATGGCATTTTTGACTTTCATTGCACTGTTATGTCTTCCCATTTAATTTCCAAGATGATGGTGCAATAAATAAAGGAATAAGTTTCGGGGCGCCTGGGTGGCTCAGTCATTAAGCGTCTGCCTTTGGCTCAGGGCGTGATCCCGGGGTCCTGGGATCGAGCCCCACATCAGGCTCCTCCGCTGGGAACCTGCTTCTTCCTCTCCCACTCCCCCTGCTTGTGTTCCCTCTCTCGCTGGCTGTCTCTCTCTGTCAAATAAATAAAATCTTTAAAAAAATAAAGGAATAAGTTTTATCAGTGGCAGCTATTGCTGAAGTACTGGTTTTCTCATTCTAAATACCAGTCTCATGAGACCAGGAGCTTTACAGCAGTTAGCTACTCAAGAAAATAATTGTTCAATATGCTAAAAGAGTAAAACTGAATTATCTAAACAACGGTAAGAACCATACATATAATGGCAGATTTTGTTCTGTTTGTTAATTTGCATAAAACTTTGTCAGCGCTCATGTGAAACGGATATTTTAAGGTGTAGAAAGCTTATTTTTTAAAAAGATTTTATTATTTATTTGAGAGGGAGAGAGAGCATGTGAGAGAGCACAAGCAGTGGAGAGGGAAAAGCAGGTTGCCCATCCAGCAGGGAGCCTGATGGGGGACCCGATCCCAGGACCCTGGGATCATGACCTGGGCCAAAGGCAGACGCTTAACCGACTGAGCCACCCGGTCAACCCATGCTATAGAAATCTTATTACGAGCCAGTATTTAAAGATAAATTTCAGTTTTAATTAAGTGGGGAGAATAAATACCTGTTGAATGACCTCCTAAATATGGAAACAAAGCAGACCAGAGTTTAGAGTGTCACCAAGTCAAAGTGCCTTCTTTCTTAGCCTGCATCACTTCTCGCCTTCACAATACAGATCTACATAGGGTTATGTTCCAAAGAAAAGCAATCGAAAACTTTATTTTCTAAAATTGCGGAAGCCATTTGTTTACTGACAATAGCGTCAGAGCCACAGACAGACAGTAACCTCCAAGACAGAGTAATGATATTTGAATTATTATCATAAGTAGTATTTTCGGAGGGGAAGTGTATACATGACTTTAAGAAGTTTTCCCTCATCTAGGTGAGTAATAAGGTCAACAGGGAAATATTATGCTATTGTTAGGGAATTACTATGTTCCCCTAAGGGAGGTTTGTGTTTTGGTTTTGTTTTCTCTACACCATCAGAGGATTCACTGGAAATTAAGCTTTATAAATTTCTACCACAAACTGAATTAATGTTTGGATATAAGGTATAACCATATGGCAATCTACACAAACGAACAAAAGTCAAGTTTGTGAAGAAAATTGTAATGGTGGCCATTCTAATTGTAAGACGTTCCTGAAAACCTCACTGAGCAATGACTGTTACCGGTGTGTAGAATTTTATCAAAATCACTGAGGAGAAGAAACTGGATCCCTTATTTATCTGCTTTTGCTTGTTTGATTTGTTAAACAAAAGGAAAAACACACAACCTCTGAAGAATGGGAAGAGATAGTCTTTGGTTTAAGAACACCTTACGTGCCCTGAAACCAATCTACTTAGAAGTCAGGATAACGATACTTTAGAAATAAATGGAGAGAGACTGTGGAGAAGTGACATTAAATGTTGATTTTATCTTTCTAGTGTTAAACACTATGTTTATCATGTACTATAAATTCACACAACTCTGATATACCCTCTAAGGTTTTAGCATGTTGTCCCTGTTTAAAAAGTGTGACACCAAAGCCATCAGTCTTCAGAAAATCTGGGAAAAACATACACAATGCATACCATTTACCTTTAATTCACTAGGAAAGACATGTGCAAAAGAGTATTGTAAAACATTTTAAAATTATCTTGTCTTCCTTTCAATCTGGACTTCATTAAATAAATTTGCAGATCTGATTGTTTTCGCATTTAATTGTTCTACAACCATCAGTTTTATAGATAAAGTATACAATGATGTTTAAATAAAAATCAGAATGTGTATTTGTATCCCCCATAAGATTTAACGGGGCTTCACAACTCTTGTGGTTTTATATCAATAATTTTCCTACCAATTCTAAATATTACCAATATGGATAAATTCACTACTTGCTTTCATTATAGGGAGGGGGAAATTAAGTCATGGAGAACAGTTACTTTCCCAAGATCCAGAGTGTGGCAGGTAGAAAAAACTTGAAGAAAATTTCTAATATAATTTATATTCAGCCATAGCTCTTTAGTTGCTATAACACTTGAGTGAAAATTTCCCTTAAGTCCTATTTTTCTTCAAGGGGTGAAATGAAACATCCTACAATACTGCAACAGATTTGTAGTTATTTCCCAGATGGAAAGTAAGGTCAATGTCTAACAAGGCTATTTAGGTTGAAAAAGAATGATAAATAGCAAATAATTTGTAATTTGTAGAATAGAAGAAGAAATAAATCTGATAATAAATTTACTTGTCTTAAAATTCTAAAATCCTATGAAATATGAATAATGGAATTAAAATTAATTATTGGATGAATAACTTCAAGGTAAACAACATGCATACGTTATTTTCCACACTGTAATTATTTAAATTATGTCAAAGCCTACATAGCCAAAATTTTGAGAAATTTTATAGATAATCAAATAAACTTGAAACATTAGATACTTTTATTCTCTAGTTCATATTTAAATTCCAATAACATCCTAGGTATCTACAATACGGCTATTTACATAAAAGAAAATAGATCCCTTAAATAGATTAAGTCATCCACTCAAGGCTACAAGTTTACTAATAATATTACCAAGGTAAGAATGTTCTGAGTCTTAATCCATTTCTCTTTATAGCACATCAGATAGACTCTTAGCCACAATATTCTTCTCCCTCAAAAACATTTTCATTCAAGATTGAAAGCAATCTACGGTGGAGGGAAAAGACTGGCAAATCTCTTCACTGAAAAAAACAAGTACAAAACTTTACCAAATTGTCAAAAACAACTATTTTAGGACTCTGGAAATTGAACAAAGGCAAATCACAAACTGAGTAATGCTTACAAAGAAAAGACTGCTTTTCTTCAGGTAAGAAAGGTAAGGGTCTGTTTCCTTTCTCTGTGAAGCTGCTTCTGTCCTTCTAAACCTACCTGGTATGGCACTGAAAACTGTAGAATACTTGGCATAAGACAACTCTATCCAAATGCCTGCACTGAGAAGCTGGACCAAAATCCACCATGACTTCTCGTAGCTTAAGGCCTTGTTCCTAAATTGGCCCCAGTCCTACTTAAAATGCCTGCCTGAGAAAGCTTGCAATCCTTTCTCTGTTTGAGATGTAAATCTTCCACCACCCCAAAGTGTCCCTTCAAAATGCAAATGTCTAGAAAGAGAACTCTCGCTCTCTTCCCTCCCAGTCCCTGCAGGAGGAGAAATGCCTAACTTCTGTGGGTGCCTTGCTCCAACTTGGACAACTGCCTTCTGTCATCAAGATACAAGAAGTTTGTTTCTCCCCTGCATAGTGACAATTAACAAACCCAGATGGCTTAGTCACATGGACCAACACCACGCTAATCCTCAAAGCCCTTTACCCTCTCTCCTTTAACACACTCTGGTGTCTAAAAGGCCTGCTTTTTATTTTGGTGGAATTGAGTTCATTTCTGTACTGAAGTCTCTTTCTCCTACTAGAATAGAATTTGAATAAAATCTGTCTTTACAGACATTAACTAGGATCTGGCTTTGTTTCTTTTTAACAGCCGAGTAGATTTAACCAAGAGGGGCTAACTTTGAAAATCAGCAGCTTTGCTGCCAGAGGAGGGTGAACTGACTTGAAGCAAAGAACAAAATCCACACCCAGCAGCACTGTTATAAGTAGCAAGTGGTGTAGGAAACAAATAGATGTTCCAGTTGAGATGTATGGATAACCCAGAAATTTAAAAGATCTCCAGTTAATGAGAGATCCAAAGAAGGGCTAGATAAGCTCTTACCTATATCCGAATAACTATGAAATAACAAGTATGCCCTGAGAAGAACCAGGAGACCCAGCACAAAGTAAAACCCGAGGCAGTTATTAAAATTGCCTGAACTTTAAATGCACTCCTCAACCCACACACTGATCTATAGTTAGAGAGTGAAAGTCTTGTAAGAGTGAGGTTACTGTTCTGCCCAATCATTGGCTAACCACTAAGCTATGAATACACAGAAGCAATCCCCAGGAATTCATGTTTAAAAATAAATATAAAACTTAAAAAAAAAAAAAGTACTGGTAAGAGACATCAATGGCTGTATGTTGCAGGAGGAAAGAATTTACAAATTAAATACAGTCACTTTTTTTAAAAAAATTCAGGAAAAAAAATCAGAAAGTAGAGCTTCTATTTTAACATACCTAAGATTCACTTATCAATAAAAAGTTATCAGAGTGCAAAAAATCAGGAAGGTGTGACCCATCCGCAGAACAATAAAAGCAAACTGACCCTGAGTGGGACCAGATTTGGAGTTTAGTAAACAGTGACTTCAAATCAGCATAGCTATGGTCAAAGAATTATAGGAAATCATGTTTCAAGTATTAAAAACATAGGACTAAAATAACAAATATGGAATTTCAACAAAGAAATATAATTCATAAAAAAGAAAGCAAATGGAATTTCTAAAGTTGAAAACTAAAATAACCAAAATGGAAAATATAGATGAGCTGAACAGCAAACTGAACGGACAGAAGAAACCAATCAGTGAACCTGAAGATCTAGTAATACAAACTATCCAAGTTGAGGTACACAGAGAAAAAGGGAGAGTAATATAACGATTATAAATAAACATCTAACAAAAATGTATCAAAATACATGATGCAAAAAAATGACAGAACTGAAAAGAGAAATAAGGAATCACCAATAATTATATTTGGAGATTTCAATATTACCTTCTCACTAACGAAAAGAACAACAAGCCAGTAAATCAGCAAGGATAAAGACTTCATCATTATTAAGCAACTTGATCTCACATATATAAAACATTCCACCCACTGACCATAGAATACACATTCATTATAAGTCACATGGACTATTCTAATGGATAGCTTCATAAATTAGAAAAAAGATGTAAATGAAAATACAACGTATCGGAAGGAATGCAAGTAAAACACAACTTAAAATGGAAACTTCGAGCATTAAACTCCTATATATTCTCAAATCAAAAACTAAGCTTTTATCTTAGACTAGACAGACCAAATTAAACTGAAAGCAAGCAGGAGGGAGAAAACATTAAGATTATATCAAGAAAACAGCAGGGCACCTGGATGGCTCAGTTGGTCGAGTGACCAACTGTTGATTTTTGGCTCAGGTCATGATCTCAGGGTCATGAAATCAAACGCTGTGTCAGGTTCAGAGCTCAGCAGGGAATCTGCTTTGGATTCTCTCTCTCCCTTGCCCTCTGCCCCTCCCCCCCACTCACACGCTCTAAAATAAAAAGATAAATCCTTAAAAAATTAAAACAACAACAACAACAACAAAACAAAATAGGGGTGCCTGGGTAGCTCAGCTGTTAAGCGTCTGCCTTCGGCTCAGGGCGTGATCCCGGGGTCCTGGGATTGAGCCCCACATCGGGCTCCCTGCTCCACTGGGAGCCTGCTTCTTCCTCTCCCACTCCCCCTGCTTGTATTCCCTCTCTCACTGGCTGTCTCTCTGTCAAATAGATAAATAAAATCTTAAAAAAAAAATACAAAATAGAGGAAATCAAATAAAAAGTTGAACCTTTCAGAAAATCAACAAAATTGATTTAAAAAAAAATCTTTGCTTGATAAACATTAAAAAAAAGTTTAAAAAGACAAAAACTTCCAAAGCCAGTAATGAGAGAGGATACTACTAGCAACCCTGAAAAAATTAAGACTTTAAGGGAATATTATATACGATATTGCATCAAAAATTAGAAAACATATATGAACAATGTCCTAGAAAGATACAAACTTCCAAAACTAACTCAAGAAGAAATAGAAAATCTTAACAGACCTATTGTAAGCAAAGAAATAGCACCAGTGATTTTAAAACTTGTTGGAAAGAAAAGCCCAGGTTAGATGACTTTACTGGTGAACTCTATCAAATATTTCAAGAAGATATGATACCAATCTTACACAAACTTTCTTAGAAAATACAGGAGGAGGAATACTTCACAAGTGTGTCCCAAAATTCATACGTTGAAACCTAATCAATCCCCAGTGTGATGGCATGTGGAAGTGGTACTTTTGGGAGGTAATTAGGTCATGAGAGTAAAGCCCTCATGAATGAAGGACTAAGACATGCTGCGTGGTAGGCAGAATTGTAAAGATGGTCCATCTCCCCAAATTCCCTACACTATCATTTCAAACTATAACTTAGGTATTACTATTGAGGTAATTTTTAAAATCTAATATAGGTCCCAAATCAGTTGACCTTAAAATACTGGGAGTATCTAGGTGGGCTGGAACTATTCACATGAACCCTTCCCAAAGCAGATTCTTCCGGCTAAGCAGAAGAATAATTCAAAGAGTTGGCTCCTGTTGACCATAAAGAGGAAAGCAAATAGCTATGTTATAAACTGCAGATGAAAACAGCAGCCCCTAGATGTTGAGACTACCCTCAGCCAACAGCCAGCAAGAAAATAGGAGCTCAGTACTACAATATAGCAAGGGAGCGAATTCTACTAACAATGTAAGAGTTTGGAAGAGGACCCAAGCCTCACATGGGAACCAGAGTACCAACAGACATCTTGATTCCAGCTTGTGAGACCTGAACAGAGGATTCAGCTAACTGGCCCCCAAAGCCATGAACATGGGATAGTACATGTGTGTTATATTAAGCCACTAAATTCGATGTAATGTTGTGGTAGCAACAGAAAACTAAAATACTCTAACAGCAAAGCCAAAGATACCAATAAAAAATCTACAGACCAATATTCCTCATGAACATATACCCTTAGCAAAAGATTATTAAATCAAATGTAACACATAAAAAGGATTATATACCATGACCATGTAGGATTTATTCTGGGAGTACAAAGTCAGTCTGCCATCATCTGTCTCCTGTCAGGCCCCTTACTAGGATGAGGTTTAAAGAGTCAGCCAAGATGGCGATACAGGAAGATCCTGGGCTGTCCTCCTCCCACAGACACTATAAACGTACACACAGAGTGATTCCCTCTGACAGAGATCCAGAAACTATCAGAGTGACTCCTAACCATTGGATGAAGGAGAAAATACCCACTCAGGAACAGTCGAAAAGTGATTGTGAGCAACTGAGGGGCGGGGGAGAGGAGAAGAGTTTGGCAAAGGGTACAAACTTTCAGTTATAAGATGACCAAGGTTTGAGATCTAATGTATAACGTGGTGATTATAGTTGACAACACTGTATATTGAAATGTGCTAAGAAGGTAGAACTTAAATTTTTTCACCAAGGGGGGAGAGAAAGGTGAATATGTGAGGCACAGGATGTGTTCATTAACTGATGAATATTACAATGCATATGTATATCGAATTACCCTGTTGTGCACTTTAAATATCTTACAATTTTGACAAAAGATTCTTTTAGAGTTGATAGAACAATCTGCAAATGAAATTTTAAAAAGGCCTATACACTGAACAGTACAAAATATTGAGAAAAAAATTGAGTATCTAAACAAATGGTGCAAAACCTCATGCTCATCAATAGAAAAGCTCAGTATTAACATAGCAATACTTTCCCAAATGAGCTACAGATGCAACATAATCCTTATCAAAAGTGCTAAGCCTAATTTATAGAAATTGGTTAAGTCATTTCTAAAATACGTAGGATCTGGTTCCTGCTATTCTGCCTGCTCCATCTGTGGTTACTTTTTCCCAGACTCCGTACTCCTGCCGTATTAGCCTTTTTAAGTCTCTGTTACACTTTACCCTCAGGCAGGCTTTTTGGCATCTGCTGTTTCCTTCCCTAGTATGTTCACTCCCACCTTCACCTACCTTCTTCTAGTTGTCCTTTAGATTTTGGATGAGATGGCTTTTTCTTAATGAACATTTCCCAAGCCAATCTCCTGTCTCTGCTGTGTGTTCTCTCATTTCTACTAATCTCTCCTCTGGAGTACTTATTGGAATCGTACTTAAGTAATCAACTGAGTAACTTGTTCAATGTCAGTTTCTCCTACTAAAATGTACACCTCAGAAAGCCTTAAAAATAACTTCCAAGTTTCCATTCCCATGTGCTAGGAATTCAGTGGTACTGCTGGCTGGAATGAGAAGTTGATAAGGGATTTTACCTCGAGCTGGATATTAATTATGTGGTGTTTGTCCTCAAGACCCACAGTTCAGTGGTACTTTCCCCCATGTGCATATCAGTTTAAGTCCAAGAGTGCTACCTGGAGAATACACATACTTTTTTTATGTGTTTGATTAGAAAAAGAACATGATATAAAAATGATTTCTATTTATAGCTGATTGCTTAATATTCAGGATGATTTTCATTGATATCATATTAAAAATAATGGAGAACACCACGACATATTTTTATATAATAAATGCACATGGAAACCAACAGTTTTATTAGATCAGGAATTTCAAACCTCCTATAACTAACTAAACATGATTAGCTTCTCACAGTGAAGAAAGTACGGATTCGGAAACAAGAAACATGGTACCTACTTTCTATATGCCATCTGTAAAGTATGTCATACCTTTAAAAGTCTTTCCTCACAGGTTTATAGTAAGGATTAAATGGGATAACATATTTCAAAGCTCTTTATAAACTCAAAACCATACAGATGTCAGTCATTGTATATCCATTACAGAAAGAGAGGAGATGAAATAATTCTATTTTATGTCCCCCATGGACACAGACTGGAAACACATTTATAAGACTGTCTCTACCTTTCATGGGAGTTCTGCTAGCATAAGAACTGCTTTAGAAAGCATTATTAGACCCAGAGGAAATGTTGTATTCTAAAGATCATGTGAATGTAGCAACTACAAGTGTGCTTGACTTTCCCAAGCACGAGGTGTGAATACCTCCACCACAAATTTAAGTATTCTAATTATGAAATTTAAATTAAATCTTTATATGACACAATGAAATCACACATACACACGCACACGTCTCTCTCTCTCTCTCTCTCTCTCTCTCTCTCCCTCCCTCCCTAACTGAATCAAGACATTTTTTCCCCTGAAAGCCAGAGAGAAAGGGTGCTGATAGGCTTAACTATAAACTTCAAGTTTCAATTGCCCTATGAGATACTTAAACGGCCTGGTTAATGAGGGAGTAACGCCTATTAGTGCAGAACCTAACGCTTCTAACTATTAACACTGACTGCTGCATCAGATTAGAGATTACAGAAACTGCCAAAGTAATCACTTACGCCATATCCTTTGAGAACGAGGAAAGTGTGTTCTCCAGTCTACCCCTAGGAATGTATTCCCATGATGTGAGGAGAGGCATAAATTTAGAAGCATTATGTCCTCCTCCTCATAAAATGCCTGAGCTCCTTCATTCCCACCTGAGCAATGATGCAAGATCAAGAAACTGGCCAGGCCCGTGGCATACAGAATCACTGCGGGAGAAATCTTCAGTTCATAGACCTGCGCCCTGCTTCTGATTCTTTATTTAAGACGCATCCAGCCATTTTGTGTAAATGCTGATGATAAGCTAAGCTTCAGCAGTTATTTTGGGGAAAGAAGATGAAGGTTTGGAATAGTCCAGATGAATTTAATGAATATCTAACTTGTGAGCAGGAATATCAGAGCTGACAGCAGCAAAATTACAGAATCAGAGAAGCCAGAAACATTAAAGTGTAACTAGATGACATCCTTAGGACCACGATTTTAAAGGGTGGCATGGAATCTTCTGCATATCAAATTAGTCATCAGGTCAAACTGCAAGTGAATTCACCTTCTATGTAAAACTTTGGAATTCCCACAGAGAGGACTTGGAAGGCAAACGTATCCCTAGGTGAGCAGTCAGAGCACCTGATTCCTGTATAATTACATGGAATGAGAATTTGATACATGACAGTAATTACCTAGCTGAAGGTGCAATTAGCCATTTGTGACCTCATTCTGAGTGGCAACTAATTAACCCTTAATGTCAAAAATGTCAACCTTCATCAAGACACCAAAGAGAAGTACTACACGATCAGCTAATACTTGTTCCAACCTATTAATGGGTGAATCTGTCATTAGAAATGTGAATATATCATTTTTACATCAGCATTTATGTTAAGATGTGGAATACGCTTCATTTCTTTTGTGGCTGCATTTCTCTTCTTTATCCTTGTGTGGGTAAAAATCCTTTTCTAAAATAAGCTTTTGTATGCATATAAAATAATCATCTCTCCATAAGAGAAAACACAATCAGGAGGTATACAGAGAACTAGATTTTGTCAGTGGCACGTGATTTCTCATGGTTACAGAAATGGCACAGAATGTGAAAATATTTGAAACTAGTATCATTATTGTCATTCAACAGCCCCAAAATATTGGCCTCATTGGAAACTGATACTGATACTTTTTCCTGCTGTAAGTAGTAAAGACTTAAGAAACTTCATCTGGGGTTATCTGGAGAAGTCTAAAACCATCATCCTTTTTAAACCACCAGACGCTGGCCCACAATTATCAGCAGTCTATTCTTTCTGCATAGTATTCACTACCAATAAAAACATGAGATTGGAAAATCTACATCATGTATGAGTTTGCTTCAAATAAGAGAAAAGTGTTACACGTTTTCCTCACAATCCTAAGGTTCAAAAGAGTAACCTCAAAGACAATCTTTCAACTAATTAGCACGCACCTATATCATTTGTTCTGAAATAAATCCAATTATTAAATAAGATCAATGTGGCAAACATTTGTATTAAAGATTGAAAACAAAATCTAGCACTGATATTTCACTGTTTTGGATCCATCACTGGGAAAGTATGATATGTGCAGCTTAAATCTTGTAGGCTATTTGATTTTTCTTTCTCTTCAAGGTTGTTTCAAGGGTCTAAACTTAATCCAGGTATTTTTTTCTCCCCACCCTCCCTTCTTTTAAATAAGGAACCAAACTATTTTCTCAAGCACCTTACAAACTTGTGCTTTGGAGCAGCAGGTGCAAAACGAAGAGTACATAACAGTCTAACATCGTATTCTCTACCTTATATGTGTGGCAAAGAGTTCGGGTTACTTTAACTAGAAGTTCAGAAAGAGTAACTGATTAAAACTTGTTCCAAACAATACTGACAACCTTTATTATATAAAATCAACCTAAAGACCTATCTTAGACATACATAAACAAAACAGCAAAGACATAGTCCTTTAATTCCCTTTAATAAATTCTAAAATTAAGTATTTCTTTGTATTTGGAAAGGTATTTCATAGTGTTGCAATTTTTCTGAAGGTGCCAGGGGAAATTGTGCACAGATGGATGTTGCTATGTCCAATTCAAGATGAGAAACACCTCTACAGAGTCAATCATCTTTCAAACCAGAGAGAAGGTAAAGCCTCTTGTAGAGATAGTGAAGCAAGGAGTAAAATCAAAGAACAAAGCCAACTACTACTTACTGACAAATCAGATGGAAAACAAAATACTTGCTTGACAATGAGATGCAAAGTCATGTGATTACAGGAGATGCTTTGCTTCCAAGGGTTATTGTTTGTTCTGGTTTTCCATTTGTTCCAATCAGAAACTAAAACTACATAACACAGATGGTAAACTTAGCAACCAAAGTGGCACACTGAATGAGCCATTTCCACTGCGTGATTAAGCTTTCTGTCCACGCTTTGAAGGCCTGCACAAACTAGTCCTACTGCTGGACCACTCACTCTTGCTGCTCCTTCTCAATGGTGGAGGGCCCCTCTGGGCTCTCTGAATGACCAATGGCCAAACTCTGCCACTCAGTGGGCGTAGCTCACTTCTTATTCTAAATTACTGTTGTTTACTCAAAACTACGACTTCCACATAACAGTGTGTTGGACAAGGGAGAAATTTACATGCCGAATACGTCTCCAAGTAGCTGATTATGGCTTTTCTGATTGAATCACATGTAAAAAAAACAAAGAACAAAAAACAAAAAAAAAACTGTGAAGTCTGTCCATAGTCACACATTTTATATGTGTGAAAGAAGTCATTTTTTTCATCAACAAGGTTTTCAATGTTAGTGCATTCTATCTGGATGCTTTTTATAATTGTTAACTGGGTAAATATTTTAAGAACAAAATATTTTTAAACATCTGGCTCAATATTTCAAAACACTAGCTGTGAATTTATTCTATAGATGAAAATACTTTAATTGGAAAAGAAAAAACTTTGTTACTAGTAAGAAATTATAAAATAATTTAAGGCAACAGATAATTAAAGAGCCTACTAGGGTTACTGGCTACTTCAAGAGCTTACAGCTGAATTTCTGCAGTATTCCAATTTTCAAAATATAGAGCGACATTTTTAAATTGATGGTTTAGCTATCTGTACTTTCTTTTTAAAAATAATGTTCACTCCTATGGGACTGAATTTTCCAATTCTAGAAATATAATTTACACTATTATAACACATATTTTAGTAAACAAGGGGACTGGATTTCAAATACAGGTGGCTGCAGCTATCTCATTTGCAAAAAATAATAGCTACATTTTAAAAGAATGCAAAACATCATGAATAGGAAACAAATCACCCCTATATTGAAATGCAGAATTTGTCATGTTATTCTCCTTATGTGAAATGTCCCACAGAAATCTACTTTTTCCATTACTTGTCAGACAAATCAAAGCACCATAGAGACAATTATATGCAAAACTCCTATAGATATGTACGTGGATATATTATTGTATTGCTATCCAAGACTTTCTCATCTGTTACCATATAATTGTTGATATTCACAAGGGTGAGAATATTTACTGTTGGAAAATATAACCATATTTCAAATGGCCAGAGGGAAAGCTTTAAGGAGGAAGTTGGTTTTGAGGAAAATTTTGATTCTGAAGATCATCCAGATGGGAATAGTATTATTTGCAGTAGAGGAATGAAAAAAAAAAAAAAAAATCTTAAAGGAAAAAGAGTGTGCATGTGTGTGGGCGTGCGTGCATGCATGTCTGTGTGTATATTGTCATGGAAAGAGTAGGAGTACAGAGGTGAAGTTCAGAATAGGCAAATCCATTGATGCTTAAATTAGTGGTTGCCAGGAGCAGGTGGCAGGGAAGGACAGAGTTTTTGTTAACAGACAAGGAGTTTCTTTTTGGCATAATGAAATTGTTGTGGAATTAGGTAGTGGTGATGGTTGCATTACCTTGTGAATATACTTAAAACCGCTTAATTGTACACTTTCAAGTATAAATTTTATTGTATGTGAATTGTATATCAAAAAAAACTCACATACTTATGAGTACGTGCTGATATAAATATGTAATGACTTAATTAATGGAGGAGAAGAGAAAGCTCTTCCCTACAGTGTAATTCCAATTTATGTAGAAGAAATGATGGAAACAGAGTGGTAATTACCACTTGGTACACACCATGGTAGAAACAGTTGCAAGGAATATCATCAAAATATACTAAAATTAATGGGCAAAACTATGATTAGGAACATGATATTTACGTGTCTAAAGTATTTGTCCAACAAAGAAATTCAACAACAAAACAAACTTTTTTGGGGGTGGGGTTGGGAGTAAAGGTCCACCTCCTCTTATATATGTGTTAAAGGATCGTCTTGATCGTATTTAAAACAACAAATTAACATTAAACTTTGGTCTATCATAAAGCATAGCTCAAGAGGTCAAATTTTAAAACTGATCATGTTCCACCAATTATAAAAGTGTTCTTACACTATAATTCTTCCTGTCTTGCTTAATTGTGATAGCGTAATTCAATTTTTCAGTTTCATAAGTCTTAGGGGTTTCTTCGTATTTCCGAATCACCACAGACATGATACTCTTTTGACTGAAGTCTTCCACTACAAGTTGTGTAGACAGGTATTGTGTTCATGATAAAATGAAATCCAGTATCCCATCCTCTCAGTGATTCTGAAACGAAAAGTCCTCACAGTACTAGTTTGAAGATTCTATTACATTCTCTTTACACGGATAATTTTACAATTTCTTTATAATGTAGAAAGACGACACATTCAAAGTACTCTCCACTATGTCATCTGGTGTTTATAAGAGGAAAGTAATGGGGTGCCTGGGTGGCTTGGTCAGTTAAGGATCTGCCTCCAGCTCAGGTCCTGATCTCAGGGTCCTCGGTTTGAGCCCTGAGTTGGGACTCCCTGCTCAGAGGGGAGTATGCTTCACCATCTGCCCCTCCCCCCATCTCAAGTAAATACATAAAATCCTAAAAAAAAAAAAAAAAGAGGAAAGTAATATGAACAATTTACTTTTTATCCCCAATGATTTTTATGGAAGAAAGAAATCTCACTTATGAAAAGAAATTATTTCTATTGGATATTTTATTTCATTTTTGTGTTCCTTTAATTTTTCACTTGAATTTTTATTCCATTTTATAAATAATCCAGTGTACTAACATCTAAGTGAGATTTTAATTATACAAATTTATAATATAAAAGTAACAGCAAAATTTGGATATGGTGATTAAATCATGTAGCTATGGGAACTTTTGCATTTCAATTTGATTTGATTGAATTTAACTCCATATATTATGAACTTCCAATGTGTTTTACAATCTATTAAATGATAGAGATAAAAGATGAATAGGATATTGTCATGTTTTCAAGGATTTTGTAGTGTAGTCAGGTGCAACATGAAATAACTAACCAAAATGCACAGTAAGGAGTCAGTATGGTGGACACCATCAGTGATAGGTCAGTTTTAAGCTGACCCATAAGCAACAAAGACAGTCTGGTTACTGTCTTATCACTGAAGACAGGCAACTACTTAGGTTTTGATTTGAAATAGGTTTTGATTATGACTGTCTATGTAGCTGGGTAGATATCTGGATGACATACAATAGATTTAGCACAAGTAAAAAAAAATATACACATTCTGATGAAGTACTCATACTTAATGATGAGTACTCTATAGTTCTCAAACGTCTAAAAATATTTACTGTAGAAGCATACAAGTTTTTCTTGGAGAATACTTACCAAATACTACTCATACTTAACAACACTAAACTTACAATATATAACGATATTATAGCCCAAGGCAGTATAGAGCTCAAGGCAAAATAAAAAACAGAGAAAATTGGAAATAAAAAGCAACCCAATGAAATTTAACATTTTAAAATCTTTAAACAGAAACTTTCAAGAAAAAATTCATAGCACAAGTGCTAGAATTTTATATAAGTATAGATACTACATATATATTTACATAAATGTGTATATATACTTATGTAGTATATAAAGAAATATACATTTTATATGAATGTTTACAGGGGTAGGGGGAAACGATGGAAGCATCATATATAAGTTGCTCAGGCTTTTGAAATTACTGTTGCAAATCACTTGGACAAGCATGTCTTCTGCCCCATAACAGGAACCTGCCTTCTAGTCTGCTTATTCACTCATTTTCCACCAAAACCTACTCTCTCCTATTCTTGTGATGCTGTTCAGATTCTTCCATTCATGCCCACAAACCTCCCTGCCTATTTTCTTTATCTCACTGATAGCTTTTGACCATATCTCAAATATATCCCCACTATCTCCAGGAATCATTCTCTAAGGATGTCAACCAAGAGTGGCTTCTTTAATTGCCGATCTCCTATGGAAATAATTCAATGTAGTTTTAATTAGTTAGTAAATTATATCTATCTTTTATATTTATTTAATTGGTAAGGTATATGTATCTTGTGTTCAAAAATATATTTTAAATTCTTCAAGAACAGTGAATGTGACTTATTTGGTTTTCCATATCTCATACTAGAGACATACTAAGTAATGCAATGTGCAAAGATTTGCAACATGAGTGAATGATGAATGAATGACTAAAAGTGGCGTTAACTATGGAAGAAATGTCACATGAAAGCTGATTTACTTATTTGACACCACATTCAAAAGCCACTAAGCCATTACCAAACCATGAAGAGAGAAAACCAGCAGAAATCAGACTGAGACTTAACAATGCCCTACATTATCTCATGTGTCCTATCAGTGCACTAGGGAATCCTATAATCTTAGAGCAAAATACACACAGCATCACTATAAGAAGTGAGTTTTCAGGCCCAATACTCATAAGCTATTCAACAAGCTAAGCTTTATGATAAATTATACTTGGAAAATGCACTCGCCTTGATGTCCAAATATTTATCTTGATTATGTAGCCATAATCTATACGTTAATGCCATAGATATCCGCTGTGATCAATTCAACACTTCTCCAATTGTGCTAAGTCTTGAAAATATATAACGACCCCATCATCAAGCATCATGCAGGCAATCATTGTGGCTACAATTTTTCGTCATACAATGCTTTCTTGGTCATTAACAGTGCAGTATTGGAAGGGAGAGAATGGAAACAGTACTATGTCAAATGATCTTACTGTTGTAAGCTCAGCAGTCTATAAGAAAATGTAAAAGTTCAACAATAAACAAACACATTATAAGGAAGAACTCTAGCCTACTTGTCCTCTTGCGTCTAGTATACATTTAATAAATTTCAACTTGCAACCATGCAGTTTCAAAAATAAATGAAATGGGTTGGAAGGCTACCATAATTTAAATAGAAGATTTCTCTTTTCTTTACTATAGAGTAACTTAGGATAAGAAAATCCAAGCTATTACTTAACACACACACACACACCCCTTTCCAAGGAATAAAGAAGTATCAATGATTCCCTAAAACTCTTGGAAAAAATTTTTTTCATGATATTAGGGAACTGGTATCTTTGAGAGAGATTTTTAGAAAAAAAAATCCTCTTTGTAATCTATATATTATCTATATATTAAAATTTTTAATGTAGGCAACACTGCATGGTAATTAAGACCACAGTCTCTAAAGCCAGAGACTGCCACTTGAATAAATCCTGGCTCTACCTCTCATAGGTATGGGACTGATGCATCAGTTTTTTCACCTGCAAAATGAAAAAAGACTTTGCCTACTGATGCAAAATCTTCTGTTTCACAATATCCATTTTCCCTTTCTTTCAGTAGCAAAAACCTGTGAGTTTCAAATGGTCATGCAACATCCTGCAGAGTGAAACTCTTAGGCTCCCTCACAACCAGGTGTGACCATGTGTCTGAATTCTGGTCAACAGTATTTGAGAAATAACAGATGTTATTTCTACATCTCCCCTAAAGGACAAGTAGCGTGCCGAGTTTTTCTGTTTTCCCCCATCACCAGTTAGTAATTGGCAATAACTATAGCAACTGCACTGGACCTAAAGGTGGAAACTGCTTAATGAGGATAACAGAGCCATTATGCTAGACTGGATCTTATGAATAATAACACAAAGAGTCCGTATCCCCACTATGAACAACTGAAAAGGAGAGTGGAAAATAAACTTCTATCTTCTTTAGGTGCTATCATTTTTTTTCCTCCTTCTTCTAGACGCTCAGCCTATCCTTGTACCATAACTAACAGACCGTTTCATAGTATTGTGCTGTGAATTAAATGACCTAGAGTAAATGGAAAGCACCCAGAACAGTACCTGGCAAACACTAAATTCTATAGAATTATTTGCTATTATTATTTCAATTAATGTTATCAATTTTTAAACCACCAAGCAACCAGCAAATACCACTGTACTAGGAACTCAGAATGATTTATAAAATTAAATGGAATCCCAATATTCACAATTAGGTACTTAACCTTTATTCATATAACAGTGACACAGATTCCCTTTATAGCTTGCTGTGACACAAAGGACAGAGGAAGTAAGGTGGGATACTGGAAAAACAGGATTATATTTATTTTGTTCTTTCTCTTCCCTAATTAATGCAGAAAGTAAGAGAAAATGAAAATAAAGAGTTACTGGATTACTGGTGTAGTCTTTGGAGTCAGTCTAGTTTCAAGTACCAACTCTTAAAATTTACTGCCTCGGCAAATCATTTGAATTTGCTGGCCTTCAGATACTCACCATTAAATGATAATAGTAATAGTACCTTACATAGCTGTCATTTCATTGCTTCCACGCATCCTTCAATTTTCTCCCCAATCTATGGCAGCGATGCAGTGTGGACTGGATGACCCTCTCTTAGTCCCGGTGGGGGTGGGAGGAAGAGGGATGATGAGCTCTTAGCATATTGACTGGTTCATGAAATCTAAGCCAATAAATGTATGGCATCCCAGGCCACTGGGGTGTGTGTGTGTGTGTGTGAGATCAACATGAAGCCTGATATTATATGATGGTATGCAAAGAGCCATTGCCTCTCTTACCCTAGGTGGCTAAGGAAATTAGAGCTCTACCTGCTGCTTAAAGCCATCTTTGAAAGCCAGAGCAAAGTTAAAATGCACCCACAAGCAGTCTCAAGAACCTTATGAGAACAAGATCAAGGTTTTTATTGATCCAATCAACCTCTGGATTTTTCAGTGTTATAAATTCCTTTTAAGACATTAACCAGTTTGATCTGAGCTTTTCTGTTAGATGGAATCAGAAGCAGCTTAACTGTCTTATGTTTATTGTGTACAAATGGTTGTATGGAATACAGTGATTTGCATATGTAGAAACCTAATCACTACTAGTTTTATAAGGAAAAGGAAAAGTAGTCATATTTATATGTAATAAAATATTTTTGGAATACTACTGTTTTTTTAAAGAACGCTCACTCAATATTTATAGAACTGTGGTTCTAGGCTTTTTTTAATGCCTTTTTTATTATATTATGTTAGTCACCATACAGTACATCCCTGGTTTCTGATGTAAAGTTCGATGATTCATTAGTTGCATATAACACCCAGTGCACTGTGCAATACGTGCCCTCCTTACTACCCATCACCAGTCTATCCCATTCTCCCACCCCCCTCCCCTCTGAAGCCCTCAGTTTGTTTCTCAGAGTCCTTAAAAAACTAGTATATATACTTTCTAAAATACATTATATGACTGCCTAGGACACAAGAAGAGCTCACCTGGATAGTACTTTTCTATTTTATATATCAAACACCAGTGAATCCTAAATCAAGCTAAATCTAATTTTAGTTCATCCATTTTCAGTTGTTATTTGCGATTATGTGTATCTCAGGAAACCTCCTGCCTATTCATGGAAGGCTTGAAAATGGCTAGTTATAAACTTTATTTCTAAAATCACTCAAAAAAACTCAAACTGGGTAAGCAAAGCACAGAATGAAATTAAATGCATTTCATATAATGGTGAAATCCAAGATGAAGAACAGAGGAATCCTGGGAAAAAGGAGGTTGGCTTTAATTAAAATGGAGCCTTGGGAGTTAAAATGTAGCTATTTCTGAAAAGACAAATCCAGAGGGTGAAATTTCAATGAGGTATAATCACAAGCTTTGCTGAACAGCACAACAGGAGAGCGCTCGGGTAGGCACAGTCTCACCTCTAACACAGACCCACCACACACAAAGTACATCTGCATCACACATATTGTCTTCATGGTGTCACTTAAATATCCACAGGAGAATAATGCATGTACTGTATTGGCTGTACTTCTGTTACCTTTTCTTCTTGATGAACTAACTCTCAGCCTACTATGTAAAGGTAGCACTGCTTACAGACAGTAAGTTCTACTATTAGGACCGTTTCAAGTGGGGGGGAATCCAAGTATAAAACACAGAAATAGAAATATTACCCTGATTACTGAGTTAAAAAATTTAAATAATCTAAATACTGTGCAATTCAATCATACTGAGAAAGAGTAAGTATGAATAAACAACATATTACAGAGGGAAAAATCGTATGAGAAACTGAGGCTTCTGAAAGAAAATAAAAAAATGAAATTTCCTTCCATTTCAATTGGAAGTCTTGTTTTTTAGAAGCAACCACAGTTATGTTCAGAGCAATACTTAATGAATCACAGACTTTGGATTCCAACAGTTCTAAATTCACTTTCAGGTCTGCCATTTTCTAGATCTGTGATAAAACTTTTCTTGACGTTAGTGTACTCACAGTACATTCAGAGCTCTCTCTTTTGGGCTTGATATGAGGATTAAGTAAGAAAATGCGAGAGCAGCCTTACCCATAAAAGGTAGGATGGAGCTCCATCACTGGAAGGATATTTTATGGGCAGGGCTGCTCTCATTCCATTGTGAAGTGGAATACCTTCCACGTTCACTTGTGAGATCTGAGAGTGATTGTGTGCTCAAAGAAAGAGGAGCACGATGCTGGTAGATGATAATGGTCTTTGCCAAAGGCAGCCCATCCAGCCATCCAATACCTATGTGCAACCTTCTCTCTATAAAAAGAGCATAGACAGGCCCTTCTCAGGGGAGAAGAACCAATGTCCTTCCAGTACCTACAACCACATGAAAAGTTTAGAGTCTCCAGGTGATTCACAATCTCTTCCCTCAGGATCCAGTCATATTTCCTCATGGTCCAACAATTTATAGGATAAATACAAGCTCTTTGCTTTCTCCCACTAATGTACACATCATAAAGAGTAAAGAAAGGATAAGATAAAAGTTGCAAATACTCCTATTCTGCAAAAGCAAATCAGAAAAAAAATAGCCGTTATCAGGCTTTTAGCACATACGCACTCCTACTGAGTAGGTACCGTGATAAACCCCTTCCCTGGCAATGGGGAGAAGATTCTTTGATTAAATTTAGATTCTACTCCATGATCCATTACTGTTTCCCTCTCTTTCATTCTCTCTCTGTTCTATCATGGTTACCTTGTGGTTGTCTGAGTTTTGACTGTGAAATGAACCCCCTTATGATTACCTATTCTTACGCTTGCTGTAAGACTGACTCTGCCTTTTTTCGTTAACTGAGAGATCTTCAGGGACCTTTGTTTCTCAAAGCATTTTTTCTCTTTAATTTTCTGAACTTGGGGATCCATTAGCCAATGGATTTTCCAGTGATTTAAGGCTCTTAGTCTCAAGAATGTTGTATTCTCTTGAATCTCTGAAAACCAACCAATTACTACCCAAAACTATCTTTTTTGCAATACCCTGCCAAAAGTTGCAAGTTGTGGATGCACAATAATCTCCTGGGTTTTTCCAATCTCCTTCCATAGAGCTATAGTCTTGAAGGTTAGTTACACCACCTTCCAAGTTGTCATGGGCACACTTTTACCAAATATTTTGCCACAGCATGATATGGGGCGTCAGATTTCCAGCCTGCTATGTATGTTAATCACCTATGACTACCCCTGCATGACCACCGAGCTAATGCAATACAGGTTAGTATTTTTACATTTATTTAATTACAATTGTGCCCTACCTCAAGTTACTGATATCATTACAGTAGTTAGGGTTTGTTTGCTTCTAATCTTCAGTAGACTCTTAAATCTCAGTGTCTAAATACATCATGTTTATTTCTCAGTCATGTTGCTAATTGAGCTCAATAAGGCACCTTCCTTACTGTTGGGGAAAGAGATCAAAATGCAATCTGAACTCAACTCTACTGAAACAAAAGGTATTTTAAGAATTGGGTGAGCGGAGAAATATAGACCATCTGTCTTTGCTAACTGGTTTTACACAAAGGAAAAGAACTCTGTCTTGTCTTCAGAACAGGAGGTAGTCTTACAACTTGGAGGAATGTACTTGACCAAATTAGGGTCCTAACCTCCCTGGAAACCAGGAAATGGCAGCACTATGTTCATCTATGATCACATTTCAGAAGGAAGGTCCTTGAGAAAGACATCTGTGGGTTGTAAAACTGGCAAGAAATGTTTTGAAAGATTTACATCTCAAAGCGGCAAAGAATTAATAAGTTTTCTAAAGTAAATGTTCTAAGAAAAGGGCACTCACAAGCCTAGAGTCTGGAAGAAGCTTGTCGAAAGTTTAGTCAAGTTGAAGAAAACTTTAAAACTACTTGGGACAATTGTCACTCAGGTCACAAGGCTGATGGCCATTCTACCATCTTTAATATTTGGCTTCCAAGGTCATGCTAGAAGGTCAACAGAAAAAAAACGTCATAAAGGAGCTCAGTGAAGAATTTTTCACATCTTCATGCACATGTCACTGAACACTTCTTACATACATATTTCATTAGAGGGAATTTAGAAACTTCTTATACCTACCTGCAAAGGGAGCTGCGGAATGGAGCTGTGTGCACAAATTGTAAATGGGACTTTGACAGCTCACATTCTCTGCCACCATAAAGAAAAGAACAAAGCAGTTAAAATATAGACATATTTAAAAATCTTTCCTCCCTCACATGATGCAGCAGCCAAGCTTAGGGGGTAATGAGAACTCAAACTAGTAAGGACTACTGCGTGAGAGTAATTTAAACCACCATCAATAGGGCATACTAAGCATGGAAACCTTTACAGACATTAAATTTTAGGAGGACACTGCTTTAAGATTAAGCATCTTCATTTTCAAGAAAAGAAATCAAGTTTAGGTAATCTAAACAGAAAGGGGAACTGCATTTTAAATATTAGGTAGTTCATAGTTCATATTAGGTAGTTCATTCAATCTATAAAAATTCTTGGCAAATACCCAATTAAGAACAATTCACTAACTCCAAACAAAAGTGATCCTAGGAAGAAAGCTCTGCCAAAATCAGTGGACAAAGGCCATGGTTTTCCCACTGATTCTGTCAACACTGGTCATAGGAGGCTATCACCAGAGCTATCATTGCTACTGAATATGGGGACTGGATATTGTTGTTACCAACTCACCCAATTCTTTGGTGCCTACTTCTCTGTGTCACTAGTGGCACGTTCAAAATCTGAAGTGGATGTATCTTATTGAGGGAGAGTAGGTCACAATTCATATTCTAGTTGCAAGGTTAGTCTGGAAAATTGAGTATCTGCCATTTTTGAATTTCAGAAAAGAAGATGGGTTCTGCCTGATAATATAAGGTATTTCACAAATATAACAAATGTGTTCAGGTGCTGGTTGTCAAAAATAAATAAAAGAGAGAAAATGGCAGTCTCAGCAGCAGCCCATTATCCTGGTTATATTATCAGTTCAAGATGGACAGACAACCTACACTTACAGGAAATAGTTTATGGGGTGTCTTTTTTATTTTTAAATTTTTAAGGAAACAGATAAGAATTCACTTTTATATAAAAATGCAATTATTTTATTTAAAGAGCCAAACTTTCACTGATAAAAAAAAAGAAACAAAAAATTATTTTAGTGGGATTTATAGTCAACAAAAGACCCAATCTTTCTTCAAGGTGAATCCATTACAAGGACCCCTGAATAAAAATTCAGGTGAAAAGTATCATGTATTATCATTCAAAATAAAGATATTTGTATCTTAATATTTACTTCATTATCTTCACGCAATAAAATTTCAACCATCAAATTGACAAATGCCAATATTAGTCTCAGACTGTTGAAAAAACCTGACACAAACATCATTTGGACAAATTTAACAAGATTTAATTATCTGTTAGATGCAGAAGAAAGCCCGATCAGAACATCAACTTTTTTTTGAGATAGGAAGGTATCAGCTTTAGGACACCAGAAGCCTCAGCAGAGGGCACACAGGTCAGGTAATGACATCGGAGTCGATGAAAATCACCTTACACTTACTAACAGCACAAATGCTAATCCTTAAGCCCAATCTCCTATCCAAAAAGGTAGGTCAATCCTGGTCACAATCTTGCCTGGATTATGACTGAAGATTTCAGTCACGGGCAGGTGCATCAGCAGCCTCAGGATTATGCAATGTTTCATATAATTACTAGAAAAATGGGCCCTGAACAAACTTCCCTTGTGTCACTTTCAGGTTAAAACAACTTGGGCTAAGAAAGTTCACAAATTCCCTCATTAGAGTGAGAACCAGAACAAGAGTGACTTACACTGAAGTCTCAGAGTTATAGTAGTGGGCACTTCCACCAACAACTTGGGGGGGGGGGCAGCAAGTTGGTAGGGAACTGAGCAGCTTCAATAAACCAAGCACTTAAAATACCAAGAAAAAGCAAGGTAAAATTATATACAAACTGATTATAAACATTTAAACGCTAAAAAAAGGAGTATGATATAGCACTTTTGTATAGTAATTGACATTTTTCAAAGTACCTTTGCACGGCAAATTCCTGCTAAGGAATTTAAACTATAGTGCAAACTGAGATCTACAGAGATAAAATGATTTGTGCAAGGGAAAAAAAGATAGTGTTCGAGTACCCGAGATCGGGTTTTTTATTCCTGACCTGGTGCACAATGCACTATAATGTATGTCACTCAACATAGATTCCAGGCTGGCAATCCAGGGATTCTTAGACACTTCTGAAAAACATCAGGATCATAAATTTCAGAAGAATCATTAAAATCACATTTAATTAATTTACTTTACAGCATAACAAGTAGAAATCTCATGTCCTCCATCTGTGAATTAGGACAGCATTAGAACTATATCATCCCAGAATAAATTTGTTTGTTATTAAGTAGATGGCACATCCAGATTCAAAAAATGTCATCCACTTGGAGTGTATAGGAATGTATGCTGGGCTGATTTTTTTTTAATATAAATTTGGATAGCTTTTAGTATAGATAGGAAATCCTGAGTATAATTCTTTCCTGGTTGAATCACTCTCTGGAAATTGATTAAAAAATAAACTTCCACAAACCAGCTACTAAATACTTGCCAAGCCAGTTTTCAAGTGAACGCCCAATGCAGGGATACTACAAGAAAATTAGTTATTCTTCCATAGTTCAAGATAATTGAGTTTATCCTTGGGGCCCTCCCAGTTTCCTATTAGCACCCTTTCCCTTGCCTCCTAAATTGTACCCAGATCAATATTCTCAAGTGGCTCTGAACTAATAAATAGTCAAGTGGTAACCCATAAAAGTCTAAAACATAACCACTCTAATATTATTTGCATTTTAGTAATTGCAGGCTATATAGTAACTAAACAAAGAGCTCCTAAATTTGCTCTTCGAGACCTGGCTAAGTGTCTCGGAAAATATTTTTGTTTAAAAGGTTTTATCTAGCTAGCATTCTTCAAATTGAACAACCCAATAGCCTACTTCCAACTCATAAAACTGTTTCAAATTTGGAAAACCAAAGAGTGGGCAAAGTACAGAAACAGATCGATAAGACTTTAAACAATAAAACACACAGGCTAAATAAATAAAATACGTAGGCTACATCTTAACATGATCCACTTAGATAGGTTTTATACCTTTCTTAAATATTTTTTATGAAAAGTATACTATTTCATCCTCATATACACTCTGTAAAGACAGTAAGGAAAGAAAAGAAAAAAACAGACAATTGCTAAGAACGGACAGATGGAAGCTCCAGGAAATGATTACTACTCCCACTTTATAGCTGATGAAACCGAGACTCAGGTCCATGTTGAATAAGCTCCAACTGGGTATTTATTACATATCTCATATGGAGTATTTTACATGTGTTGTCAGTGTAAACCTTCACAAGAATCTTTAAATTAGGCATTATTGTCTCGACTTTATGGACACAACGATTGGGGCAGAGAGATAAAGGACTTCTTTAAGAACATACCTGGAATATTGACTCTTATTTCCATTGACCAAATCCACTTTCCAAAATCCATTAGATACCCCCAGAAACCATTTCTGGGCCCACAGTCATGTAGTTTTGCAGTTAGCAAATGAGTTATAGAGGATTTTTAAATCTTCCAGCCCTACAGATAATGTTCTTTTAACAACACTTTGTCGAAACAATGATAAAACATCCCAGTGAAAAAGAGAAATTTAATTAGGCTGCTTGTCTGCAAGAGGCCAAACATCTGGACATTTGAAACCAACTGAATGTCTGAATGTATTTTTTATATTTTACCAAAATGTGAAAAGTGAGTTTACATCTATTATATATAGAATTGTAACACAAAGCAAAATATAATCAGACCGAAGACCAGAGTCAAGAGCCATTTTTACGTTATTCCAGCTAAGAGATGAAAAATATTATGTACCTAAGATCTAACATATAATACTTTTAGCCAGTATGTCTAATATGTAAATAAACTAAAGGCCAAGTAAGCATCTTTTTACACAAAATCAGAATTGGTAAATAATATTGTGAACTCCAACCCTACATCCTCTGGCCACAATATCATTCCTATCAAACGCAAAAGGGGAGACTCACTGAGGACTGAGCCACAAGGACAAAGACGAATGAACCAGGGAAATAACCAGCCTTCACCACATAATCCTGCCTGGTTCTCTCAAGGATTGTTTTCTCATTTTATTTTAATGACTACTTAATCAAGATGTATTAATTTTTCCCTGGAATGGTCCAAAAAGTCAGGATTGAAATTAAAGCAATTGGAGATCAACTGGAGAATATTTCCTGGGTAGGAAATCATAATAAGTATGATTGATGAACTGACAAATCCCGCAGCAGTTGAGGTAAAGCAAAATACGACAACAATTTAAACAAAATATGCATTTAGGCTTTTAAACGACAAATCATCCACATGTGCTAAACTGCGTATTAGACAATCCTCGGGTTTATGAGGCCTGTGCACTGTGACTCCAGGGAGCTCTAGGTTTTCCCAAAGAATGTAAGGAAACTCTCAAAAGATTCTGAAGATAAATGAATGTTAATACATATATGTGTTGGGATATGAAATCACCAAAAAACCAAAGAAACCATTAGTTATAGAATAAAAATTCTATGACTTGGCACAGTACTATTATATAGCAGTTTTCAGTTTAAATAATTATCGATGAAGAAGATACTGAAATTCCAAAAACTCTTGGGTACATCTAGCCAATATCAGAAATACAATCTTCCATTTCATTTAGTATTTATATGACAACCTCATTGACTATTCAAAAATAATTTTTACAACAATCTGTTTGCAATGTATTATCACGTCGAAGAAAGCTGCTCCTTTTCCAGGAATCACACAGACTAAAAGAGCTAAGGTGCTGGGAATTAAACGCCCTATACAACATCACAGTTAACCAGAGTAAACTGGCAGGAAATACAGAAGTCTCAGGCTCACACAACAGACAGGCCTTACTGCAAATCCTAGATCTAGCGCATGTCCATGAGAACCCCCTCCAAAAAAAATCTGAAAAACAATCCTTTTCCTTTTCCAAAATACATGTGGCAACAAAACCTAATCTGAACTGATGTGAGGCCTTCATGTATGCCATTGACTGTGAGAATTCATCCATGTGTTTAATTACAGGGTTTCTCCAGACTATCATAGGCTGTTCCATATTATAAACTACATATAGTGTAGTAGCTTTTTGAGAGCTGGACAGTTTTGATTTCCTAAACCTACTGATCCACAAGGGTTTATAGGAAGGGTAGGGCCTTTCTCTGGGTACTTGTGCTTATGAACACCCTGACCTTGGATAAGCAGCCCTACTTGCCTCCAGAATAATGATACCTTACAGGATGTGGGCAGAGTAACCAAGGTTATGTTGAAAAGTGCCAGGGACACAGTGTGCTCATTATATGGCAGCTATTACCACTAACGGGACGCTCGAACGTATGGAGGCCAAGTACTACCTTTCCTCCAAGGACAGAAATTCTTTCATCTACACAAACTGTATTTCTTGAACTCCTAAGTTATACTTCGAGGGACAATACGGACCTTGCAATCAAGGTTACAGTCCATGCCTTGAGAGTACATGGAAAACACATTTTATACCAAATGATTTAGGAGCTCAGACACAAATTCCTGGACGTTTCAAAAAAAGGAGTGGGAAAGAAGGAATACGCTAGAAGAAGAAAAGTCACCACATTTTTCAAGCACTGACCAAGTATCAGCAGTCACATGGAGAGAGAAGATACGGTGGAAAGAGCGTGATCAATATTCCTGCTTTTCAAGGGACTGCCCTAAGAAACACATATTCCCATGCCAACTCAGATGGTTGGTCATCTTAGGCAGAAACAGAACATGGTGCTTGACAGTGACAGATAAAGCTGGAGAAGTAGCAAGAAGTGGACAAGTGCTTAGATTGTGAGCTTGTTGTAATAAAGGTATATGGTCAGAGAAGCACGTCCCCCTAGGACCTAAAACAAGGGAGCTTAAGCACCATAATTAGAGAACCACTGTTACTCTCTCAGAGCACCCTAGCTGGTAATGAGAAACCAAGCTGCATATACCTGTGATGGGGGTCTAAAGAATAGAAGGGAAGCAGTCCAGTAGCGAGGGACTCAGAGGGAAGGGGTGAGAGAAAATTTTTGCCTTAAGCAAAAGTAAACATTTGAAAGGTAACTAAGAAAACATGTTGCTAGTCAGAGCTTGGCTATCTCCTGGGTTTTGCATCTAAAATGAGGGTTTTAAGGTAACACCATAGTGTTCTTTTTTAAGTTGACTTGGTCTATGAATATCAGTTCAGAAGTTACTGTATGTTGAATACTTGTGTTATATATTATCTTCAGTCAGGCTATGTAAAAATTTGATTGCTGACACAATTAGGAAATAAGAAGCATACTTACTCAGACATATCAAGAGACATTAGGGGTCAGGAATAGGAAATAAGAGTTCCATGTTAGGAGGTCTAAGAGGACTATGGCATTCCTCAGAAATAGGACCCAAATTTTCAGCTAATAGAAGAGCTTCAGTATCCAAGCACAAGGTCGCAGATGTATTTGGCAGATTTCTGGAAATATACTTGCTAGATTTAATCCATTCTACTGTTGGAAATACCTCTGGGATAACATGGACTCAATTATTAGAATTTATGACGGAAATGGTTATTGTCTTGGTCTAGGTTCAACCCAGGATGAGTTGCTGATGTGGAAGTGATGAAGTGCTGGAGGCCCTGGACATAGAACTGCTTTTCTCTATCTCCTCCTCCTAAGAGAAAATCCTACCCTTCCTCTATAAATTCAAGTAACTCTTAGATCACACCTTCTCCCACTGTCCTTGGGAATGTCTCTTTATGCTACTGCCCATGCAGAACTGAGACCAAAAAACTAAGAGAAAAACACAGCCAAGAAGAGCAGCAGCTTAGTGTGGCATGTTGGGGCGACACGAATACTCGAAGACAGAGCTAATGAGAAACACTGGGCCCAAACTACTAAGGACCCCTTCTTGGCAAAGCTCAAGTATATGGATTTTCTTATTTGCAATGGGAAATCGCCAAAGAGTTCAAAGCAGAACTATAATGATCACCCAAGTTAGGGCAGTAGTAGCAGAAAACAGAAGGGAATGGACTGATTTGGAAGACATTAGGACAATAGAATCAATAGGAACAAGGGGCTGCCCACATGTGAAGGGGGAAAACAAAGGCTTATTCTAAATTCTAAGGCTGGGCACCTGGAGAAATGTCTATACTCTTTTGAAACTAAATGTAAAAATGATGAGCTGGATTAACTTAAAAGTGTATTGGGAGTTTTTCTGGTTTTTTTTTTTTTGTTGTTGTTGTTGTTGGATTTTAAATTGCTAGTAACTATGGGACTCCATTCATTGAATTTTTTTTTTTTAATAATAAAGTGTAATAATTTTCAAGTGACAGTGAATCAGAAATCCCTGGGGACCTTATGAAAAAAATACAGATTCCTGTTTCCTGATGTCAGAGATTCTAATTTAGAAATTAAGAGAGGGCTCTGGAAACCTGTACTGTGGAAATCTTTAGATGATTCTGATATGCAGCAAGGTGTGGGAAATACAATAAGAGTACCTCTGTCTTTGGCTGGTTAAACATCTCAAAACTGTTGGGAAATTTTAAGGAATAAGGATGCTGAATGATGTGAAATAAGAAATAACACCAAAGTGGGATAATTCCAGGATTAAAACATAATTATGAAAGAAAAATAAATAGATTGTTTTGACATACATGGAGGTTTAATTTAATTTAGTTTTCATTACTTTTTATTTTTAATTCAGAGGTAAAATCTATTTTTCCTTAATTTCCTTTGTAGTCTTAAGTGCTTGTTCTGTAAATATATACATAGGCTTTTTACTCAAAATTAAGTGAAATAGCTGGAGGCAATTTTTCTTCTTTTTCTGTTGCATAAAGGTATTAGTTCATTAAATTGTCATTTTTGTAATGTTATTATTTAATATTTATTGAGTACAAACAATATCTTAGGTGCTAACAAACTACAGCCATTTCATAGCAGGTATAACATAGTTCTTTCATTTCTTATTCATGCTCCAGTTTAAATGTCCTCCTCCCTTCTCTGATAAGCCACAAAATTCTGTTTATGTTTATTATAAATTTTTCAGGTCTTGTTTCCTATTAATATTGGCCATGAAAAACTTTACACTTAAAAATAAGATGATGTGAAAATGGAATAAAACCACCTTTTAATTTCCTGAATCATGGGATAAAATATTAGGGAAACCAGGGCAATTAGAAAAGGCATTAAGAACAAATTATATTCATTAAATCCCTTGGCATTATTCCAAATGGAAGTTCTTTTGAGAAGAGAAATCAATGTGATTCTAACCCAAGAATAAAGAACGCAGGATGAATCCAGGGGAAATATTAAGTTACAGAATGCTGAGACAAGCATAAATGGGTTGGTTTAAGAAGAAGAATTACTTTGTATATCCACTGACCACATCCACTTAAGATATCCAAATTTACCAATGTCCTTTGCTCTGGAAAGTAACCAAGATACTACCAGGCACTGTCCTGTTCAGCTAACATGTATGAGGCAATGGAGCAGGGAACCTGAAAAGGCTCTCAGCAAAAAAACTGACAGGAATGTGACAAGAGCAGTTAAATGCATGAAAGTAGAAAATGACCCATACTCACCTCAGAGCTATTTCAAGCTTTCCAAGTATACATCCAAAATTACATCTATTGATCTTTATTTTCAGGGATAGAAGACACTAGTGTTCCGGAACTCCTTAGAATGTGTAGAGTTACAGTAAACATCTTCTAGACAGAATTTCTTTTTGAATAGAGTTCCTGAAGTGGACCAGGAGGTCTTTTGCCCTCTGACAATATGGACAGGCAGACAGGCGCTGTACTACATGGTTGCCACTGGTCCTTAGTTTTCCAGTCAGGATGACCAAGTGGACAGAGTCCAGTCTGAAGGCTAGGACACAGTCAAGGCTAAATTGAGCATGCCCTTTGACTTGCCTATTAACCTTAGATCTGGAAGATAACCTATAGCACAGTGGTCTAGCTGAGCATATGAAGCAGGGCCCCTGCCCATTTCCAGACATGTTGAAGGCTTAGAGCTTATTATTTTTTGGCTAAAGGAAGGTCAAGAGTATCCCGAATTAAATCAGGAGGATGGAATGGTATAAGTTTACTAGTTAGACCACAGGACCAGTTTTGATACTCTATGGAGAAGAAAGGGCAAAGGGTGAAGCTGACGGGACCATTTTTTATGGCAGGGTGACAAAAAACAAGAAGTGAGTGAGAGAAGCATTCTCTTAATGCCTGCAGAGTTCAGCAGCACTGATCCGTGGGCCCTCAGAGAACCGGCCTTCTCACAGAAGTTGCATCAGTGGCAGAGACAGGGGACTCCTTCCAAAAGGTTGATGGCAACAGCTTGTAAGCGGCCAGATTGGACAACATGAAGCAAGACTGTGTGTGATCACTTCTACATCACCCTTGAGTATTTCTATACACAGCGAGATAGATTAGCAGGAAAAGAGTGGTTTTGAATAGGAGATGAGATAAGAAATTTGCAACATTTTTCATTAATACCTAGAGCAGGTGAGGTGTAGGACCATTCAGATTATGGAATTTTGTGGATGTCATCTGACCATGTAGTAGTAGTAGTAGTAGTAGTAGTAGTAGTAGTAGTAGTAGTAGTTCTGGTATACTCGTCATGCAGCTTTCCACAATGTTAACATCTTACATAACTTGTGTTTGTCAAAATTAAGGAAATAACATTGGCACATTACTATTAACAGACTTTATTCAGACATCAGTTTTCAGTTTTTCCACTAATGCCCTTTTACTGTTAAAGGACCGAATCCACAGCAGCATGTGTCACTTAGCATAATTTTTTCAAAATTACGGTCATTACTTCAAAAATGCATATTGTATATTTAAATGGTGTGCAAGACAATCATTGCCTTCAAGGATATTACAGTATAACAGAAAAAGCAAAAACCAAGAGGCAATCATAGCATCTCATGAAAAATGCTATGACAGGAGGAGGAAGAGTGGACTCTGGAAGCACAGAAAGAAGGCTAAGATAATTTGGAGAAGGTGACATTCTCTCCGAGATCCCCAAAGGGAGCTAAGATTTAGAAGACGGTTGGCTGAAGGTGGGCAGAAGGAGCAGTTCCAGGCAGAGGAAACATATTTTAGGTGAATACGTGTTTTTAAAATTCACTAAACTTTCAAAACCTGCTTTTGTTCAATTTTCAATAAACCATTATCTGTTCCATCCTCTTATAATTCTGAAAACACTTAAAAAAATCAATCACGAAATGTGGCATAGGTGGTTATTGGTAAATTCACAGGCACTGACATTCTCTAGCCTAATTTATCTTAGTCATTCTTAGTGTTGGATGCATAATGAGTGGCACGGACACTCAACTCTTTATTTTAATATATGTTTGTATGTTATTTTAATGCTAATGATTTATCACAACTGTTTTAAGTTGTAAAACCCTAGGAAACAATAAGATATTATTTCCAAATGACTGATTTAATTCCATATACCAAGAGTCTTTCAATAAATACTATTTAAGTGACTATTTTTCCTTTGGTAGATCTGGGAAACAGGAAATCTCAATGTGTGTATGTGTGTATAAGTTTTGGAGAGAGATTAGCTACTTTCTTTTTTGTTTTGCGAAAGTGCTGTGCTGATAATGATAGAATGGAAGACAGAAGCTGAGCTACTGAAACTATAATTGAATATTAAATAGAACCATGACATTTTTAGTTTAAGAAGGTACCCAGCTAACAATACCTGAATTTCTTCAACTCCCCATTAAAATGCCAATGAAGACACCCATGTAATGCTTATAAGGCTATGAACTAAATCATTCCTGAGGTGTTCTTCTAGTTGAAAGAAAACACACAAACATAGACCTACACATATATTTCATGTTGCCAAAGGTAGCCTCAAAGGAACTAAAAGCCTTTCCATATATTTCCTGATGACTACGAAGTAAATGCAGACCTCAATATTTCTCATTTCTCCCTTTTGCCTTCACACACCACAACTGTTCCTTCAGAAATTCATCTCCTCAACCACAAGAATTTTATTTAACTGTCTACAACTGTAAAGCATCTCAGATTTTAGCCTACTGTTAAACTAAAAAGTCAGCCTCCACAGTTTCATGGATGCTGACAGAAGATGGGAGACTCTTGGGTGAGAGATAAAGAATACTTTATCACTCACAGCTAAAGTAATAGCCAAAGTTTCCACATTATTGTACAAGTTTCCCAAATCCCAATTCCAAATAAGTGATGCAAAAAATGCCAGATAACAAGCCAGTGGATTTCATCATAGGAGAGGAACACTGGACTTAGGGAACTAACCTAGTTTAAAACACATACCTGTCCTTTGCTCCAGAGAGAGACTTTATCTTTATTTTACTAGACATTAAATACATCTTCCCTTTCCTCTAGAGGGAGACACTATATCTGCCAAGGTGATACACTATCTAAATATTATTTCAAACATAGTCTAGAGCAAAAAAACAGTCTCACTCACGAGATGTAAAAAATTTGAGATCAATGGAGAATTGTCTTTCTACAGTAATCTTTGCCAAAAGTGGCTCTTACTGTTCTCACCTTTCTCTTCCATACTAATTCTCAAGCACAGAAGTTCAGTGATCTATCTGGCAAGGCCAGACTCTATGAAGAGTCAAGGAAGAAAAGAAATGGAAATGGGTCAAACATGTCTCCATGCATGCATGTGTATGTGTGTGTCAGGATAAGGATAAGATGGGGGTAGTCTAAGAACACCTACAAACTATAGTTTTGTATGTATCATAAAGAAAGAAGACATACCACAATTAAAAAGTGGGTATGAGTCTATACAACATCATCTAAGGAGAATTTTTATTAACTATAATTTTGAAGACAGTATGTTTAGAAAACTTTTTTTTTTTTTTTTTTTTTTTGGTCAAAGGACACACATCTGATAAAACAGAAAAATAAGGGAGTGGATATGTAACCATATCTTCATCCTTAACTCTGAGACCAAAACAGTGTATCACAAGTTGCACTGAGCAACAAATCCAGACTGCATCTGCCCAGTGCTGCGATCCAGGAGAGGCAGGACCAAATCATGCTTAAGAATAAAAAAATGGGGGGGGGGGAGCTAAGATGGCAGCACAGTAGGAAGACCCTAGGCTTGTCTCATACCTTGAACACAGCTAGATAACTATCAAGTCATTCTGAATACCCAAGAAATTGACCTGAGGGCTGATAAAACAAACTACACAACTAGAAGGAGAGATGTTACATCAAGGAAGATAGGACACGCAGAGAAATGGTTTGGAGGAGAAATGAATCACTGGTTCTGTGGAGAGGAGGAAGCCCTGGTTAGAGAAAGAGAGGAGAGAGAGAGATTGTAGAAAGAGGAGAGAGAGAAAGGAGAGAGAGAATAGAAAGATCTGAGTATTGTCTAAGGCAGACGGAGAGAGACTGATCTCTCAGAGTACATCTGTGAGAGCTAGCATTGCCTCCCCAGGTACAAAAGAGCAGGCAGGTACCATTTCCCTCCCCTGCCCAAAAACATAGGTGCCGAGACACCTGCTGAGGGTGGCTAACCCAGACACTGGCTCTTTAGCCAGCTTTGCTCCAAATCCATGCCCTTGTGCGTGGCACGACTGCCCTTCTAGGTCAAACCTGCATCAGTCCCAGCACAGTGAGACCCTCCCCCAGAAGACTAGTGTATGTCCCAGCCACAACACCTCCCTGAAGTTCAGAGTTTTAAAGTTAGATGGCTGGCTGGGATAGAGCCCAAGGTGTGCTGTGCTGCTCCAAGAAGGCAAGCAATCTGGAGGCAGACAGTGTGAAAATAGTGATCTGAAAAATGTCTAGGATGCATGAGGGGAAATTATTCACTTTTCTGGGAGGGCTTCCCTGAGGGCAGCAAGTACGAACTCCCCTCTCCTGGGACTAAAGAGCTGGCTGGCACCATTTCCCTCTCCCACCCCTCAGCATAAACTAACTGCAGTAAACAGTACAGAACCAACACTGGCTGCTTAACCTGCTGGCTCCAAGTTCTGCACCCCCTGTGGTCTCCTGGGACTCCTTTCCAAGGCAAGTGTGCCTAAGTACAGCCCAGCGGGCCCCTTGCCCAGAAGACCAGGACAAACCACTGCACACATCTACTGACCATAGTGTTCTGCAAAGCTTCAGTTCTAGTGGAAGTAGCAACAGGTCTCATTTAGCAAACAACCAGAGCACACCTAATTAAAACTTGCCATAATCCACCCAAGGTCCAAACACTACCCACTGCAGGAAAGGAGAACCTCTGCAGACGACTGATCTGAGGGATAGGGAAGCCAAAACACAGCAGCAAAGTGCAAGCAGCACATAGCAGAGACACTTCCTGAAGTTCCAGGCCCTGAACACTATATGGTCTCTTCTTCAGAAAGCCTTTACTCTCAAGAGCAGGAAACAAAACATAATAGGATTTCCCAACACAGAGAAGACAGAGACCTGCACAAAATGCCAAGACAGA